>NC_053166.1:152734572-152916455 GCF_016835505.1 Polypterus senegalus
TACAGCCTCCAGTTAATCCAAAATGCTGCTGCAAGAATTATTATAAAAACAAGAAAATATGAATACATAACTCCAGTTCTTAAATCCTTACACTGGCTTCCGGTTAAGTTTAGGGCAGATTTCAAAATCCTCTTTAACATATAAAGCATTAAATGGCCAAGGTCCAGCTTACTTGTCTGAACTTATGACTTACAAACCAGAACACACATTAAGATCTCAAAATGATGGTCTGCTTATGATTCCAAGGATTAATAAAATAACGGTGGGAGGTCGAGCTTTTAGTTACAGGGCTCCTAAACTGTGGACTGGTCTGCCTGCTACTATAAGAGATGCCCCTTCAGTCTCAGCTTTTAAATCCCGGCTGAAGACTCAATACTTCAGTTTAGCACACCCTGACTAGAGCTGCTGATTAACTGTACAGACTGCATCTCTGTTGTTGGTCATTAGCACCAAAACATAAGTAACATGATAGTTATAGTGGAACCTCGGTTTGCAAGCATAATTCGTTCCGGAAACGTGCTCACAGTCCAAAGCACTCATACAGTATATCAAAGCAAATTTCCCAATAAGAAATAATGGAAACTCAGATGATTCGTTCCACAACCCAAAACTATTCATATAAAAATTAATACAAAATATAAAGTAAAAATACATAAAACAAATTAACCTGCACTTTTTACCTTTGAGTTTCTAAACTCTTGCAGGATTCCACCCAACGGGACGACACGCGGAAGAGCGTCCCAAAGCAATTGCAGTCTCCTAGCACTGTAGCAGTTCGCTGTAAAAGCGAATCCGAAAAGATCGCAGACATGCTATAAGCACCTGCCGTTGATGAGTGATACAAGGGAAAAAGGACACAGTATTACTTGGCCACTAATCTGGGCATGACCTTGCCTGACTGCTGTGTCTGTGTATAGGAGAGTGGCAGATCCTGCTACAATAAATAACTGCTGTTCCTGTTTCAAGCTGATTACAAGCTGGTGTTGCTAAAATACTCAGAAACTCAGACATTAGAACACACACACACACACGGTCTTAATGCTGTAGTAAACAGTATACGCTCGTATGGATGTTGACTATATGAGTGAGGCATGCCGACTGACGATTACCCACAATCCTGCAGTGAGAGAGAGAGAAGAACCATCAGCTCAGTTGTGATAACATGACGCTCGGCAGACAAAGCATATACGTACTACTCATATTGCAAGACCTCGCTCGTTTATCAAGTCAAAATTTATTAAAAAGTCTTGTAAAACACTCGCAATCCTAGGTTCCACTTGTAATTTGTTACTAACCCTCACCTATTCTGTTTCTCTTCTCGGTACTCAAATATGGCACTTGGTGCCACGGCCCACCTGCCAAGTTGTTTTGCCTACCTAAGGTAATGTCATACCTGATGGAGGATCCCAGGAATCATGGGAAAGAAAGGTCCTTTCATTGGATTGGCCGGCCCAGCACTGGCCTAATGGGGGAGGCAGCATGTTGGCTGATGTCTCCAGGACTCTAAACAAATCCAAATCATATTATGTGATATCATCTACTGTTAAATTCTGCTCCGTACTTGTAAATTTTAGTTTTTATACTGTATTGAGGATTTGTCCTTTTCTGTGGGTTGTATTGACCCCCTTCTTTTTGACACCCACTGTACGCCCAACCTAACTGGAAAGGGGTCTCTATTTGAACTGCCTTTGCCAAGGTTTTTACAATTTTTTCCTTACAAGGGTTTTTTTTTTTGGGAGTTTGTCCTTGTTTTCTTAGAGAGTCAAGGCTATGCCTAGTGTCAAGAGGCAGGGCCTGTTAAAGCCCATTGTGGCACTTCTTGTGTGATTTTGAGCTATACAAAAATAAATTGTATTGTATTGTATTGCAAATCCTCTTTAAGCACAAATGTAGTATTTTGTCATTTATATAGAAATTCTACTTTGATAAAACACTGAAAATCAAACATGAAAAATGTAATATAGTGGCGCTGTCATCTTATTGTCCATCCTAAATGCATCATATTACTGTTCATGCCAAGGATGAACAAATTCAGTCCTAGGCTCAGTAAGAATCTAGCATCAGATACAAATGATTCAACAAAATTACAGTAATTGCTTAGTTTCATACAAAATTTAAATTTCTGGGAAATATTTGAGCATACAAATACCATTTTAGGCTGAGCCAATGGTATAGCTAGAATTTGATAAGCCCTAAAGAAAAATAACAAATTAGGCCCCCTGATGTGAAATTAAATTAAATCCAGCATACAAAAATTATCAAGCACATAAACTACATAAAGTGTCAATAATCATAATTAAGAATTATTATTTATGAAAATGAAACACCATTTCTCATCTCATTCTGCTGTCAAGGGGAAGCATTTTAATAAATAAAACCATGCAAAACAACAAAGCAGACACTGTGGGCCCCCTTATCCCCATGGACCCCGGTGAAACTGCCCCATCCGCTCTGACTAGTTATGCCACTGGGCTCAGCTTTCTCTCTAATGAAAAATAATGCCTGGTGGTCTAAACCAGCTTGAACATTGCAGTATGACAGTATGGCTTTCACCTTCAAGATCAATCTCTGTACACTGTGCCTGCCTTCTTGATGTTTTGATAGGCTATACAACTACAGATATGACAGCAATGGTGTTAATCAACCATTATATCTACACTTGTGGCCTGAGGCCTAGATTCCTAGGATGACTTTTACACAAAGATTATAAAAAAGAAATTTACTCCAATCTATGTTAAAGATGGAGCTTCCAGGTAAGAGGAAAAGGGGAAGGCCTAAGAGGAGGTGTATGGATTTAGTGAAAGAAGACATGCAGGTGGTGGGTATAACAGAGCAAGAGGCAAAAGACAGGAAGATATGGAAGGAGATGGATCGGCTGTGACGACCCCTAATGAGAGCAGGCAACAGAAGAAAAAGACTCCTATCTATAATGGTGTGAGCACCGTATCTCATGAAAATTCCACAAAACCTCTGAGCACAAATGAGCCATATCTTCCCTTCCAATGCACACAGGTGGACAATGGTTGAGGGCTTACCAGGTACAAGTCTCACTGACTTGACCATAGACAATTTACATAAACATTCACAAATCACAAAAACACTACTACTTAGAATTCATGCAGAAGCTGGTTCCACACAGAATTTGTTAGCTACCATAATTGAAGCAGCAGTGAATGACTGCGTTTTGTTGTAGAAAAGCAAAGGGAGGCTTGGGGACAAGCTGATAAGATGGACAAATCCCCATTGTGGAGAATTATTGGGGCTTGAGCAGATGGTCTTCGAAAAGTCAAACTCTAGACTGATGCATAAGTGAAATAAATTCCCTCATTTAA
The DNA here is from genome assembly GCF_016835505.1 of Polypterus senegalus. Taxonomy (NCBI): domain Eukaryota; kingdom Metazoa; phylum Chordata; class Cladistia; order Polypteriformes; family Polypteridae; genus Polypterus; species Polypterus senegalus. Next base: position 152,737,905 of record NC_053166.1, read on the forward strand.
GCTGATTAAGCCCTCAGGGTATATAATTCTCAGTACTGTCTTGCCTAATATCAGACAATGTCCCCGGCCATGCCTTCTCGCTTTTACATTGCAAAATCAACTACTCCACTCTTCCTGAGTTTAATTTCTTCTTAAAATGCTTATACTGTATAGACATGAAGGTCTCACATTGTTTTTAGAAAACATTTTATATTTGGACCCCTTACCTAATATTGAGTTCTGACTTGAAACTTTTTCCAGCAAATCATAGAGAACCATCCAATGTATACGAACGTACTTCAAGTAATGCCAGTACTGACATCTCCCACTAGCAGATGTCCTTTATTTTTACTTAAGCCTAAGCCTTAAAGGAAAAAAGCTAAGTGCATATCTAGGGAGATTAAGATGGGGTTAGATGTTATTGTTATGAATTAACTCACTTAATAATTCCAGAGGAAGAATACAATTTTTAGTGCAGAGAAACACACATTTTATTCTGTGTTGCAGCATTAAAGTTAACATGTTCTCAAAGTTCACAAAAGTGTCAGCTGTTGCATAAAACAGGTGGGGATTTACATCTACTCTATATATATAAAATCCTAAATCGGGTTTATTTTAAAACCTACATATATATGTTTGGTATCATTCTTTTCAGAATTTATCGAACTTTAATGTGATGTTAGATTTTCAAGATTCTTATTTTCTTTTTAAATTATAAACTAAAAAATATCAAGAACTCACGTCCCGCGAAACGAGACTTTGTGCCAAGAGATTTAGCCACGTCCAGGTTCGGAAATAAAAGACAAAGAGTAGGACAGCTGCTGTACGGACTTTTAAATGTTGATGCAGATCACGCAGCATGGCAGCAGCAGCAAGCTAGCAGCTGATCAAGCAAAGAGGAGGTAAAAAAAAACTGTTTTGTTTCCCATTGTATCACCGTTTAAGAGGGGGTTTTGGAGGAGCGACTGCATCTCCTTGGGGTGCATTCAGCCCCCCTCTTCACAATGCAAGTGGCAGAGACGTGAAGTGGCTGGCACATAGTGCAGGCTTTTTGGCAAGCGAAGCAGGCAGGGGGCGAACCCCCTAGTTATGTCTATAAGATTTAACTGGCAACTAACACTAACTGTTCCACTACAGGGGTCATAGACTGTCCTGGTGCAAAAAACAACTTTCCACAATTAAATGAGCAATATTGTGAAGCAAACCTGTTACACTGTCATTGTAGCTACATGGCATGGTCACCATTTAATTATATACCAGAACATGATTGTATCTAACACTAACCAAAAACTGACCCATTTCAGTAATGACAAACTCTTCAATGAATAAAGATTTCTCTAAAGTTACTCACTCCGAGTGTGAATAAATACTTCAGTTTCAGTTTACCACCTTTAATTATTTCTGCCCTTTGATAACTACAACTGTGCACATTTCCTTAGAATTGGGTAAACAGTCAGGGTGAGACAGTGTGTAAATATCTATTATAATAAAAAATCCTGAGACAAGACTTTTTAGCCTGGGACGAGACGTGACTTTTTCAGAGAGATACTTTCACGTCCCATGAGACAAGAACTTGTGCCAAGAGATTTAACCATGCCCGGGGCCAGAAATAAATTGACAAAAGAGTAGATTACAATATAGAATGTCGTAAAGAGGTTCAAAAACGTTGGGGCGGTACACGTGTGGAGCAGATGAAAATACTAAAATTTGAAAGTCTCAAAAAAATGAGAGTAAAGATGACATTAATGCAAACAAATGGAAATTATTACTCAGTGAAATAATGGAACAGCAAAAAGAGATCCAATATATTGTTTGGATTTAAACTTGAAGTCGGAGATTTGTAGATCGTCTATTTGTGCTGCCATCAGGGAAAAGTAGTGTTTCTTCCCAATGAAGAGGCGTATCCACAAGAATGAAGAGATTTGTTTGGTGAAAGTGAAATCCACATACGCGAGTGGCAGAGACACAAAGTGACTGACGCGTAGCACAGGCCAGGGGGGTTGGCGAGCAAAGCAAGAAGGGGGCTTTGCCCCCTTGTTTATTACAAGATATTCAGTCCAGTGTGACTTGAATTGATTAGTATTTCATGTTCATACAATCATAGTAATACTGCCGAGGAGCAAGGATCAACTGTATACATTTGGTGTTTTATTCATTAAATAAAACACACACATTTTCACAAAAAAGAGAGTACAAGCCTTTACATGATTTTTTATTTTCACACAAGTACTAAAATGAAAAGTACACTAAGAACTCAGATGGCAAATCAATGCTACTTTTACACTAGCACCAAGAACTAGACAGAGCAAAATGAAGTCTGATGCCTGTTTTAATTCGCACCATTCTTTTCACCAAAAGTTACAGGCAAAGGCAGTGTACTTCAATATAAGGCCAGCTTTGCTAAATAAATTGCGCTTACATCTTGAAATTATTAACAAGTCAGTATCTGCAAGTACTTGCAATTGAGATGATGAGTGAAATATAATGAAGAAGTGAGAAGGGCCTAACTGCAGCCTGCAATACCTATGACGTAGGTCAGGTAATGCCCACGTCAGTCACGAAATGCCCTTTGAGATCAGATAACCCTCCCACAATCCAACCACAGTGTAACAGAGCCCTAAAATTAACCATAGTCTAATGCTATGGGCATCTTGTGACTGACGTTGAGGGCATTTTGTGATGTTGGGGCATTACCTCACTGACTTCACAGGTATTCTGGTATGCAATTACACTGTTGGAAGGAGCTGGGTGTGCAAAGAAACAAAATATCATTTGGCTTTGATTACAAATATCAGTTATATCTTATATACAGTAATGTTGTGCTTATGTTATTGTGTGGAACTGGAAAGAATCTCACACTGTGCAATCATCCGGATTCCTGGTTCTGAGTGAAAAAGTGGCAAAGGAATGGTATATTAAAAAAGAAAAAACATTGGCCAGCACCTTGGTCACAGATTAACTAGAATGACATGAGACTTACCAATCGAGAATCAGAAATTTTCTGACTACAGTATCACATTATAAAACATTAAAGGTTAAACACAAATAACCACACATGCAAGCAAGGTTCTATCAGTTGAAGAAAAATAGATGAATGGCCATATCAAAATCCAGAACTAGACCCTACTGAGATACTTTTGTAGGATCTCTAGCAATTAGTTCAAGCTAAAAATTCCAAAATCTACTACAGGAAGTTGAGAACTACAGGGAAAGTCTTGTAGTTATTGTTGTAAAAGTTGGGTTAAGGGTCCATGAAAGAAATTACATTTGACAATAGGCAGTGGGTTACTGCATAAAATGTTTTAATACATGAAGTAGGTGTATCCTTGTTTGGTCCATCTACATATAAATACAGTACTGAATTTCTAATCATGCCATTAAATGAAACATTTTCATCACTACAGAAATTATGTACTTATGCAATTTTAAAATTCACAAAACATTGATGCAGATTATCATGTTAAGTGTTGCACAAATAAAATTCTGAACACATTTTTAAAGCAATATTTGTTATGTACAAATTAGAGGTTCAGTCTCACAATTTTCAGTCCGATACATTAATGTTCTAAAATTCCCATGTATCACTTCATATCAAAGCAAAGCTTTTCATCAATGTTTACTCGGGTTTGTTTATTATTTTTCCATTTTAAATTAAATTAAAGCATTTTTTTATGTTGGTTGGACATGTAAGAATTTTACTGCCCCACTATTATTATATTACTAGCACTTTTGTAATATCTCCACTCAATTGTTTTCATCCTGATACACACAAATGACAAAACATCATCATCATCATCATCGAATGCTCAGTTAATGCTAACACAAAATATAAATAAAATAATTTCTAATGGTGAGGGGTGAGCTGATTACCTGAAAACAAGTAAAAATGTTAATAAACTTTCAACATATTTGGCTTAAAGTTGCCATATATAGCCATGAAAGGTACATTGCTAATAAGTTGAGGATAAAAGAATATTCTCCAAAAATTTTTCTTGATCATCACACTAACATATATTTAGTAAACCTCTTGTTCTGTTTTGTCAGATGTCCCGTCAGTTTTTCTGCCAAATTTCAAAAATCAAGATTCTTCAATTTTAACACAAACACAAAAGGCAAAAAATCACAAACACAATGGTACCAGTAACACACAAACTAGCAGCCCAATTATTGGAGAAGTAGCTAATTACAATTTTAACACTTATCAATGGACATAATCTGTCATACACCTTTGACAACTAAACCCCTATCAAAACCCTTCTGTGTGATGCTGGGTAGAGCCCCGACCTTCTGGATAACATGCATAACATTGTTTTGAGCTTAGCATTTCATAACTTTGTTTTTAGTTTTGTAAGAGCAGCTTATAAACACAAATTTGACTTTCTTATTGAAAGTTCTGTTAGGGATCTCAGATCCCAGTTATAAAACATGCTTAAATGGCATCTCATATGCTGAGTATCATGTGTACAGATAAATGTGCAGCCACACACACAACTCTTTACAAAACTCATCTATCTTATCCTGCCTACTATACTAAAATTAAGATCTATCTATCTTATAGTGCCATTATCTGCACAGATAAATGTGCGGCCACACACACACACAACTCTTTACAGCACCCTCTATCTATCTATCTATCTATCTATCTATCTATCTATCTATCTATCTATCTATCTATCTATCTATCTATCTATCTATCTATCTATCTATCATATAGTGCCTTTCTCATCTATCTATCTATCTATCTATCTATCTATCTATCTATCTATCTATCTATCATCCTGCCTACTATACTAAAATTAAGATCTATCTATATATCTATCGTGCCTTTCATTATCTACAGTGGGTACAGAATTTTTCACTGTTATATTGCAACCATTTGCTAAAATCATTTAAATTATTTTTTTCCCTCATTAATGTACACACAGCACCCCATATTGATTTCTCACCATCTCAGAGTCCTTCAGGTGTCTTTTAGCAAACTCCCAAGATAGAACTTTTTGGCCTTAATTCTAAGCGGTATGTGTGGAGACAACCAGGCACTGCTCATCACTTGTCCAATACAGTCCCCACAGTGAAGCATGGCGGTGGCAGCTTCATGCTGTGGGAGTGTTTTTCAGCTGCAGGGACAGGACGACTGGTTGCAATCAAGGGAAAGATGAATGTGGCCAAGTACAGGGATATCCTGGACAAAACCTTCTCCAGAGTGCTAAGGACCTCAGACTGGGCCGAAGGTTTACCTTCCAACAAGACAATGACCCTAAGCACACAGCTAAAATAACGAAGGAGTGGCTTCACAACAACTCTGTGACTGTTCTTGAATGGCCCAGCCAGAGCAATGACTTAAACCCAATTTTAAACCCAATTGAGCATCTCTGGAGACCTAAAATGGCTGTCCACCAACGTTTACCATCCAACCTGACAGAACTGGAAAGGATCTGCAAGTAGGAATGGCAGAGGATCCCCAAATCCAGGTGTGAAAACTTGTTGCATCTTTCCCAAGAAGACTCATGGCTGTACTAGCTCAAAAGGGTGCTTCTACTAAATACTGAGCAAAGGGTCTGAATACTTAGGACCATGTGAGATTTCAGTTTTTCTTTTTTAATAAATCTGCAACAATTTCAAAAATTCTTTTTTTTGTCTGTCAATATGGGGTGCTGTGTGTACATTAATGAGGAAAAAAATAATTTAAATGATTTTAGCAAATGGCTGCAATATAACAAAGAGTGAAAAATTGAAGGGGGTCTGAATACTTTCCGTACCCACTGTATCTATAGATAGATAGATAGATAGATAGATAGATAGATAGATAGATAGATAGATAGATAGATAGATAGATAAATATCCCAAGATTAGTGTCTTATCTTTCTATCTGATAGATAGATAGATAGATAGATAGATAGATAGATAGATAGATAGATAGGGTTAGGGTTAAAATATATAAAACTATAAAATAGAAAGATAAGGTAGGACACTATAACAGATAGAAAGATAAGGCACTATAGCTAGGGCACTATAAGATAGATAGATGATAAATAGACTTTCTATCTATTTTATAGTACCTTATCTATCTATCTGTCTATCTATCTATCTATCTATCTATCTAATCTATCTATCTATCTATCTATTATATAGATAGGGCCTTATTTTCTATCTGTTATATAGTGCCTATACCTTATCTTTCTATCTATTTTATAGTGCCTTATCTATATAATAGATAGATAGATAGATAGATAGATAGATAGATAGATAGATAGATAGATAGATAAAGATAAGGCTCTATCTATCTATCTATCTATCTATCTCACACACTTATACACACATGCATGCACAAAAATATCTGCTACATGGTTGCAACATTGACTTTTGCAATTCACTTCTTGTGGATTTAATCCACAGAAAATGGTGGTGAACATCTTTCTGGTGCCTCTCTCTCACACCCCAATCATACCAACACATGGGAAACCAAGAAAGAGTATGAATCACCAGAACCTACTGGTGCAGTAAATAGTTCAAGAGGGAAGGACAAAACCTTTGCAAATCATTTCTATTTTTCTTATATTGATTACTCCCTTTTGCTATCAAGGTTCTAAAAATGTGACTTAGTAACGATGAGAGTTTTCCCTTGGGTTTAGCCCTCCGCTACGGTTCCTCTACCCACCTGAGAGAAGGAACAGACGTAATGTGGCAAATGCAGTCAAAATGTTTCCTGGTCCCACCTGATATGCTGCCAGTCAGGTCACAGATATACCTTTCTCCATCTATACAAAATATAACTTGAGATGATGGACTTAGGTTTGGGTTTCTATGGTGAACAGTGTTAAGATATGGATCTAGTCTTCCCGCAAGCCTACAGTGCATTGTGATTCTGGGTGGTGTGTGCAGGTCTAAATGTGAAGCAACAACAAGCTATTGGAATACTGATATGACAATATTCATAGCTACACTGTCTTTTGTGACATTTCATTTTTTCATATTTTGTAATATAAGAGACATGATTACAAAGGTTAAAAACATGTCAAGCTTGTGAGTTCAGCTCTGTTCTACAACTCATTCTACCCCTCATGTGGCTGTTATGAATTGTACTTTTAAGAGGACAAACACCCATTTTGACAGTACATACCCATCAAGTCTGTATTTGGAAAATGCAAAACTACATAGGAAAAAAAATCCCAGTGGCATATTTCAAAGGAACCAGGGTATACGTTTGTCTCAAACTGGATCAATGGACAATGTGATAATGGTACTTTTGATAAATTTATCTTTTATACACTTTATGGAACAAAAAAGCAAGCTCACAATGTTGGGAAAAATAAGAAAAAAAGATAGAGCTTGCAAAAAAGTATGTAGAGAATAAAAACCAGTAAGGTGACATCATCCATATTTTCTTTTATACGGTCACCACTGCAATTGTCTCCTGCCATCCCAAGAAACACAAAAAGTGTTCACCTGACAAGCGCAATGCATATAAAGATGTAGATGTGAGCGAAGACAGAAATCCTGAAATGGTTTTAAGACTATAATAAAACTAAAGGAGGAGTAGATAATTTTGTTAAAGTCATTACCACATATAGATGCGAATGAAAGACTATTAGCACTTACAATTGTTACTGAACTAGGAGAAATCTGTAGGAGAAGCTTGGCCAGCTGCTAATGAAGCCTCACACAGAGGAGAGAAAGCCTTACCAGATCAACACCAAGTGCATCCACGGTCAAGGAGATTCAAACCCAATAACTCTCACTAAACAGGTCAGGTGCCATGTATGAAATGTCACAAGAATATGTGCATGGCATATAAACAGAGTGTCCTTCTCCTCCAGCTAAGTGTGCTGAAGGGCGCTGGGCTTTTTAGAAGCATTCTGTGGATCGAATGACACTTAGGTAGTGTTTTATACCTAAGGTGTAAGGAACACAGGCAATGCCTGGCAGTCTTGATGGGTGTGATTCATATATAGTTTGCCTTTTGAAGAAGTGTTAAGACAAATCAGTGTGTTCACTATAGGGTCAAAAACCCAATACATAGCTTAATTAAAATACCCTTCATTATCTGTGTTATTATTATGGATAACATTCATTTCATTATGGTTGAAGTTTCATTGGCAAACAAAGGATAACTATGTTCTTTCATAGCCCATATAGCAAACCAGCAAATATTTTACATAATATATTATGTATCCATCCATCCATCCATTTTCTAACCCGCTGAATCCGAATACAGGGTCACGGGGTCTGCGGAGCCAATCCCAGCCAACATAGGGCACAAGGCAGGAACCAATCCTGGGCAGGGTGCCAACCCACCACAGGACACACACAAACACACCCACACACCAAGCACACACTAGGCCAATTTAGAATCGCCAATCCACCTAACCTGCATGTCTTTGGATTGTGGGAGGAAACCGTGCAAACTCCACGCAGGGAGGACCCAGGAAGCGAACCCGGGTCTCCTAACTGCGAGGCAGCAGTGCTACCACTGTCCCACCGTGCCGCCCTATATTATGTATATTTATGGATTTTACTGTGGTGGGCTGGTGACCTGCCCGTGGTTTCTTTCCTGCCTTGCGCCCTGTGTTGGCTGGGATTGGCTCCAGCAGACCCCCGTGACCCTGTAGTTAGGATATAGCGGGTTGGATAATGGATGGATGAATGGATTTTCTCTCCTTTCTGAAATGTACCACTTTGATGGCAAAATGGAGGGTTAGGACTTCACAGTCATTTAATAAGGTTAGAAAAAAACTGCGTGAATTTCAAAATAATTATTATTTTAACACATATAGCACTGGAGTTTCTGGGACCCCAAACAAGGAGACAGTAAAGGCAACCTCAACAAAACCATACTGCAGTACTGTATGTGGCAACTGCAGTCAGTGTACTGTAATATGCGGTAAGTAAGAAGACAACACCTAGTCTAAACTGTAGAAATTATAAAAAGATGAATTCACAAATGTGAGTAGAGCTGAGTCAATGGATGCATAGTTGGAAATCTTCTAATGTATGCACTGAAAGTTGCTCAGCACTTTCTTTTGTAACTAAATTAATGAGGAATTATATTATGACTGGTATAATATAAAAAAAATTCCTAATACAAGCCAACAGCTTGGCCATTTTTCTGCCTGATTTTAAAAATCAAAGCTCTTTCAGGATTTATACAGGGTATATCACTCAAATAAAATAAAAACACAATACAATCTCACCAGATATATGATGGCAACAAAGAATAAAATTAGCAACATTTGGAAAGCGACTGATTATGATTTAAAACACTACAGATTATCTGATCTATTACACACATTACATCCCTAAACATCTTCAATTGAACCTTGAATAATATCCAAAAATAAAAAATAGAAAGTCAGAATACAGACATGATACATATTATCACCATTTTAACACTCCTAGAAAAGGAAAAAAAGATGTAATCTAAGATAATGAGGGCAAGAACACTTGGGTGGCTACCAACCTGTACCTGGCATGCTAGTACTTTCACTTTGTCCTCAATACAGTTCTGCTCTTCCATGGGACACCTGTGTTTGAGATAAGAAACTGAAGCAGAGTACACCCCAAACATAAAAAGTAATATCAATATTTTTAAAATGCAGGTTAGGTGCATTGGCGATTCTAAATTTTCTCTAGTGTGTGCTAGGTGTGTGGGTGTGTGCGCGCACTCTGCAGTGGGCTGGCGCCCTGCCCGGGGTTTGTTTCCTGCCTTGCTCCCTGTGTTGGCTGGGATTAGCTCCAGCAGACCCCCGTGACCCTGTAGTTAGGATATAGCAGTTTGGATAATGGATAGATGGATGTTACAGTTTACTCTAGGGACTAAATATATTACAATATCTTTTATACTAAAATATATTGTAAAATATATAAATTGGGGTGGCACAGTCCTAGCTCTGCTGCCTCGCAGTAAGGACACCAGGTTTCTCACCCCAGGTCCTCCACGTGTGGAGTTTGCATGTTCTCCCCATGTGTACAGGGGTTTCCTGTGGGTGCCCCAGTTTCCTTCCACAGTCTAAAGACATGCAGGCTCGGTGTATTGGTGGCACTAAAGCCTGTGTGTGTGTGTGAGTGAGTGAGTGAGTGTGTTCACCTTGTGATGGGCTGACATCCTGTGCAGGGATTGTTTCTGCCTTGCGCCCTATTCTTGCTGGGTGAGGCTCCATCCCCCAGTAACCCGGCTCAAGATTGAGCGGTCTTAGAAAATGTTATGATGTATAAATTATTGCTGCTTTTGTATTTTGCAATATATTTCTCAAAATATAAATATATTTCACAATATATACTGTATGTATTTTCATTTTCAGAATCTACAACTTTCTAAAATAGACAATTTGTGAACAGGTGCTCTAATATTCCATACGCTTATAGGTAAAATTGCTGGCCTTACAGTAGATTTATTCCTGTCCAGAAACTAATCAAGAGATATATACATTAAAAAAATCTACAAAACTGTAGCTTTTTACTATTTCTCTTGATATGTCAAAAAACATCCAGAACTTACAGTACTTTGCAGCCTACATGCCTCAAAACATCTGTCCACTTATCCACTTCAACAACTCCTACTAAGTTCCAGGGGAGTTTTAACTTAAATTGGATTTATTGGAATGCCTGTGTTCAACTTTTTTCAAGTTAAAAGATAAGGTATGAATGATCTTTCAGAAACATGGGACTAGGTACACAATATATTGCATGTCCTGTACACAATATGTTCAAATCTTAATCTTAAAAATATATTTCTCAACTATGCATATTCTACATTATATTGAATTGATGTATTCATATAATTTTGGATATATTGTAATATATTTTAAAGAGCCAGTGTACATTAGAGGGCAAACAATGAATGGGTGGAAAGTAGGAGAAAAAGTCTTAGTTATACAGTATATTAAAGTATAGGTTTCATTATATTTCAGATATAATCTTATAACATCGTCTCATATTTTGATGAAAGCCAATGCTGCATTCCATGATTAAATGTAGGGTTTTTTCACTGAAATGATGCAGTTTAAACATGTTTGTATCCTTATATGTACTACATGAAGCAAATTTTAACATTTTATAATTTTCTAAAATGAGAAAGTAAATGTGTTATGATTTGTTTGTTTTGTAGAGTTGTAAATTGGATACATAACTAGACCAATTTCAATGAATACATTTCAGAGGAAGCTACTATTCTATTTCTAGTTCTGTGATTTGTTTATATTCAAACTATTATAATTATACTCAAAAAAAGGTTTATAAAGCACATGAGTGTGGCATTTAAAAAATGGCTTAATTCATAGGAAAAGCTGTTAAAACTTCAATATAGAAACAGGTTATATAAGACACCTTTCGTAATGTCTCATGCTGCAAAGGACACATTCCACTGATTTACAATCAATATATCTGTAATACAAGTAGCTAAAACATTCAATATGAATAACATATTGTTTACCTCTATATAAACCGAAGTAAACATAAATACGAACTTGAAACTGCACCGACACTGCACACCCTTTGTTGGCTTACCTCTACTATGACACCCTTACTTCTATAGTTACCTTTAAAACGAATATTCAGATGGTCTTTAAAATTATTTGCTCATTAACTTTACTCTTAATTTAATTTGAATGTTTTAAGTGCCGCATCATGACAGATCAATGAAGATTCAGCTACGTCCCCTTCTTACTAAAAGAACAACGCCAACTGGAAAACAAAGCTGGCTGTACTGAATATGTTGAATAATAAATTTCTAATGTACTTCTGCCCCCTAAACTATTTGTTATCGTGTATTTTTTGTATATCTAATGTTGGTTGTAATTATTCTAGGAGGCCAAAATCTAAAATCATATTAGTTCCAATATTACTTAATTGTATTAGTGACAGAAATCACGTTTTGTATTTCTGCACTTCACATCTTTGCTGATCTTTTCCGGGACCTTCGTCTGCCCTTCCTGCCCTTTCTTCCCTTCTTTTGTTTGCGACCCCTGGACCTTCGTCCTCTTCTTCTACGTTTGCCGCCTCCTCCACCATCTTCTTCTTCTCCTCCTCCTCGTCTTCCTCGTCGTCGTCGTCGTCTCCCCCTTCGTCTCCGTTTAGTAGACCCTTCTTCCGTGTCGTCTGTTCCCTTGCGTCTTCTCCGCCTTCTGCCTTTGCCATTTGATCGGGATTTTCTCCTACGCCTACTTCCCTTCCTTCTTCCTTTACTGCCTTTGCTGCGTCGTCGAGAACTTCTTCCACTCGCTCTAACTTTGAAAAGAGCGGACCCACCTGGACCGCTAGCATGTCTTAAGGCCCCAGATGTCACTAGTTTCTTTACAGTGGATCTTACCTTAGAATCTGAATTGCCCTTCATATTGTAATTATTTTTTATGTATTGCTGGATGGATGGTAGTGATGCACCATTTCGACTTTTGTCAGCCTGAATGGCTGATCTGATCAATCCATCAAGTTTTGAACTGGAGGAAGAACGTCTGCGTGTTATCGCCATGTCTGCAACACTTTATGACAGATTACGGTTAATGACTGCAGGATGGGACGTCAATGTTCATGGCTTGATCTGAGACAGCAGTGGTGTTATCAAAGCAGACCAAATAATCCACTACGTTTTTGAACGTTATAGTTGGAATCCTAATGCTAAAATAAAACACAAGTGGAAAGCAGGGACAAGAAAATCTATGGTCTGACTTCACTAATCTAATCTCTCAGATGCTCTCAGGCATATTTAAAGACTTTGTGCGGACGTGATTGAAGCCACCATTATGCTGCAGCTGATCCAGCAAAATGTGTGGAACTTAAGACAGTTTTGTGTTTTCTCCACTGGGATGAAGAGCAGCTTTTCAGCACCAGAACGGAGCTGGAGCGTCGGTTGTGACCAATCATAGTACGAGTATAAAGACGTAAGGACAAGACAAAGAAAGAAAGAAAAAAAGAAAACATATTCAGTTGCGGTCTGCATATGACCGGCATCTATTTAGCAAGCCTTCTTGGCTGACGTGTAATATATTTAATTAATTAATTCACTCATTATATTGGTGCATGAAAGACTTTTGGTAAATTTATAATTTCCTGTGCACCCTTGGACCTATTCCATTAGCAGCGACGTACTGCGCACGCTCCGTCTTGTTAAATTATAGCATGCGTGACATTTCCGTGAATGCTAGAAAATTTCGGACAAAATATAATAGATTTAAAAATTGCTATGAAATGTGACAAGAAGAAATTGGATTATTAATAATTACATGCGTCATTAAAATATATTTTGTTGTTCATTTATGTATGTTTTTTTCAGTATCAAGTACTTAAATTCTGAAAAGAAATCTCACTTTCACTCGTCAAAGTTGAGGGAAAGGGTTCTAGCGAGTTCTGTTTTTTAATTGGTCGGTACAGCAGACGTAATATTTAGCCATCAAGTGCCACATTTACAAAAGAATTACAGGACTTCTTAATAATAAATTCGGTGTTTCTTGAATTAAAGCAATCGCTTCGCATACGTATCGCTCTCCGTCGCAACTTTGAGCATGCGCAAGAACCATAGGTTGCCCGTGTCAAATAAAGCCCATACATCTAGACTATTTAGAAATAAAGGTAACGATTCTATTAATGGCATTTTATGGGTTTGTGTGCTTCATCGTGGGATCTTTGCTTGTTAAAAACATTACATCTCTGATGACTTGTGTATGAAACTGGTTCTTTAAGCATTAAAAATGTTACAAACACGTGGACAAAACAGAAATATCTGATGTATCGTAGGCTATCTTACTGGACAATTAGCAAATCAGGAAAACCTGAACTGAGCCTGCGTTACTGTATATGTATCAAGAATATTCTTTAATCTCCGAAACCTACTGGCATTTCACAAATCTTTTTATCTTACTTGTTAATCATCTACATAAATAAAGTTTTTTTTCTTGGACTTTAATGTTGTTCTTTCAGTAACCAAAAGTGGTTCCCCTGTGGCATTAGTGTGTAGAACCACGTTGGCACCTCTGTTATTAAGAGTGCACTCTGTGGAGGTTTCATCAATCAGAAAAGAGCTACAGCCTACTCTCTCAACTTTGGTAAGTGAAAGGGACAGTTAAATTTCAAGGTTTATTTCATTCATGCTGTGTGTGTCCCAAACATACATCATAAAGAAATAAGCAACAAAAATATATTTAGTGACACATTTAATTATGTATACCCACATTTCATGTTACCTATTGTCACATTTCATAATAATTTATTGTCATATTTTTATTTTTTATTTAATTTTATTATCTTTTTATTTTTTAAATAGTCCTTTATACCCATGTAGGAGTAAAACCTGGAATGATCCCATAGAGAATGACCAGACCAGGAGTCAAAATCAGACCCCTGAAGTTGTGAAGCGGCCATACGCTGCACCATCCATCCTCACACAGTCATTTCCTCAGTTTGTTCAACACAAAATCATAGGAACAACAATCTAAAAGGAACCCTAATTTTTTACATTAAAATTTATATTTGCAATAATTCTAAATACAAGTAGAATAAATGTACTCTATAGTGTTTAATATTAGTTTAATCTGTTATTATTTACAATCATAACAATAAAATATGAATGCCTAGTCACTCATATGTTGTCTTTTCGCATGACCCAATTAATTTTAAAAAGCATATGTTTTCTTATCAGTGACTCAATCAAATAATTTACTGTGATATTTAACCTGATGGCTAAATTGGTGCTTATAGTGACTCATGGGCCTCATACTTACCAATACGGCATACTATGTCATACAGTAAATGACATCACGAATTGCTAAAAATTTAATACTGTAGTGCATTGAGTCTAGCCATCTCTTCTTTTTAACCTATCACTGGTTGTACCAGTAAATTCATCTTTTCTTTTTCCAAACTGCTGTACTCCAAAGTTATTTGCAGGCAATGAGTTATTTTAAGTAAAGAGAATGTAGTGCATTATATTCCAAGGTTATATTGCAGTTACATGTCTAACTTACATTTACAAAATGGGTAGGTTTTAAGGCTTTACCAGAATCAGAATCATAATTCACTTTATTGGCTAGGTACGCTAATGTGTACTGGGAATTTGCCTTGATTGTATTGTTGCAACATACAAGGACAACACAGAATCCAAAAGATAAATATAAGATGACTAAATATAAAATGATAAAATATTATGCAGAATAGAAGAACAATACAAAAAATAGACAGTAGGATTAAAAATGTCCAGGCAGTCTAGTGTGTAGGTGTGCATACAGTAGTAGAAGCTCAGACCTGATTAGTAAGTATAACTGCACATAGAAAAAAACTGCTTAAGTGACACATTGTTTTAGCTTTCCTGAACGAAACCATTTGATAGAGGGAAGTCTTTGAAACAGATGATGCCCTAGGTGAGTTGGATCAGCAATGGCCTTTGCATCCCTTTTTTCTTACCCTGGACTCATTTTGGACTTGAATAAGGTAAGTTACAGCGAATGATCCTTCCACAGGCTTTGATGATGCATTTCAGATTGGCCTTAGCCTGAATAGAGGCAGCACCAAACCAGACAGTTATAGATGAAGTCAGAATGGACTTGATGATTTTTGCATAGAATTGGACCAATATTGCTTGAGGGAGACTGAATTCCCTCAGTTGATGTAGAAAGAAAATTCTCTGATGGGCTTTCCTAATAATGCATGTGATGTTATCGCACCCCTTAAGGTTTTGTGACAGCACAGTGCCCAGAAACTTAAATGATTCTGTCATCCCAAAGGCTGAGCCATTTATAGCAAGTGATAAATGAGCAGGTGACTGTTTCCTAAAATCTATAATCATCTTCTAAGTTTTTTGAATGTTAAGGTCCAAATTATCATGGCTGCAATACAATGCCAGATTATATGGACTCATCATTGTTTAAAATGAAGCCTATTAATGTTATCAGCAAATTTAAGATGTTTGAACAGACTAATCACCAGGGGTACATTCATTGGTATAAAGTGAGAAGAGCAGTGGGAAAAGGACACACCCCTGTATTTTGCCAGTACTTAGGGTCAATGGGTCAGAGATGTGTGTGCCCAAATGCACATACTGTTTCCAATCTGTAAGAAAGTCTGTGATCCAATGGCAGATTGAACTAGGTAAATTGAAGTGATTGAGTTTCTCATCTAGGAGCTCTGGGATGATTGTATTGAAAGCACATCTAAAAGTCCACAAACAACATCCTCAAATATGCTCTTGGCTTAATAAGATGTTGGTAAATAAAGCTCAAGACAAATTCACTATAACATCCACAGACCGGTTGGCTCTGTATGCAAACTGAAATGAGTCCAGGAAGTCTTTTGCAGCATTCTTGAGGCAATTCAGAATAAGGCATTCAAAGGTCTTCATTACCACAGAAAATAAAGCTACTGGTCTGTAATCATTTAGGCCTGTGACTTTACACCCATGTATGTACCCATTTACAACTGTCTTAAATTTCTTGGGTGTAACATTCAGAAGTGTCACATTAAAAAGTATAATTTACATAGACAAATTATGAATGAATGTCATTGTTTTGATTAAAAATACTACTCACAGAAATTGTTTCTCCTTTACTTTGCTATTACCCAATTACCTTAGGTTTACTTTACTCAAAATGAATATGTTAAGCTTTAAAAACATATTTTTGGAAACATTTCCTCTGTAGCTAAAGTAAGTGAAAAAATAAGCATGTTTGTAGGCTTTACATTTCTGTTTCTAGTACAACTGACAAAATTTGTTTGGGTGTCATAATAACTATGTTATTTTAGTTTATAAAAAGCACATTCATTTCAATGGCATAGAAACACTAATTATGTTAGGATCCCACAAAGTAGTGTTGCTAGATCACTTTATTTTTAAAGTGAGGAGAAAGGGGAGTGGGCAGAGTTATATTTTTTTGAGATATTTTCCAAATTCTTTGAGCAATTTTGGATTATTTTCAGTGGCAAATTGTCTTAAGTTTAGTTCATTTGCATACGATATTGTGGAGTTTTAACAATCTCCATTCATGTATCTAATATTAGGAATAAATACACTGCTGAAATCTGTTATTCTGTTCACTTGCATTGCAAGCTATACTGGCATTCCTGAAATTCAGATCTGGAATTAAAATTTGCCAGGATGAAACAACCCGCACCAACAAGCATCAGGTATCAAGGCAGGTACAATACCTGGAATGGGCGCCAGGTGAATATGAACACACATACACCAGGGTCAATTTCGTATCACCATATCCCCCAACCTGAAGAGATGCGATTAACAGCTTGGTCCAGGAGCACTAGGAAGCATTTAACGTGCCTCGTTAGTTATGCTGGGTTTTGAGAAACTCTAATAAATTAAACATCGATTTAAAGATTAAGTTTACAACGTTCTACTTCAATGACAAAATAAACAACAGGATTAAGGTGGAACTAGCAAATCGTGCTGGTGGAAATTTCGTAAGAATAAAAGCGTTGATGAAATGATGGAGAGAAGAACATCACACATTACAGTAAGAAAGAAGATTAATAAGTAGTGACTTGTGAGAGGATTCAGTATTAGAATAGTCACATGATTAGTATGGAATGTTATTATACTGTAGTCATTTATAACAGCATGAACATTTACAATACAAAGGGTAACATGAACAGGTTAACAGAACATATTACTTAAGAAGGAAAATGCAGGACACATGCAAGTTAGTGTGAAGTGAGGCCATCAGGTAATGTATACCGACGTCTATAATAATTGTCGGAAAACACGATTTATTGCATAAACATCATTGTCAGCAAAAATATTCATCTGTGTAACCCGCAAGTACACTCTTAAAACAATTGTTTTGGGCCAACAAAAAAAATTAACGCAACGTTCTGCATCAAGCTTTTTGAGTTACTGCAATTTCTGGTTAAAATTATGTAGAACCAACCTACAACACTGAGTAATTGGAAAAGTTTTTTCCTTCAGATCTTAAATTACTTTTAAGTACCATCTACTTAAAAAAATATAGGATACACACAACTTTTTAAATTCACTGCACATAAAAATTAAGCTGTCCCAACTAATTTATATTACATTTTTAAATACACTTTTAAGTTCTAAATACTTAATTACTAGCAAAATTCCCGCACTTCGCAGCGGCGAAGTACTGCCTTAAAATTTTTATTAAGAAGAAAATGAAACCTTTTTAAACTGAGGGAAAATATACCAATAATTATTTGTTAAGGATCTCTTTGTATACCACGTTGTCAGTTCGGCCCTCCGGTTGTAATATGACCAAGCTGTGCGCTGAGCTTACTCTTGGGCATACAACGTACAGTTGGCCATGTGAACAGTAATCTTGTTTCAAATCTCACAGCTTGGATTGCTGCTGTCATAATCGGTTTGAGTTTCATGGTTTGTTTCAATTACGACAATATTTGTAGGACTTGTGTTGAAGAGACATTCGGCATCTGTCAAGCGTTGTAAGTATACAACCGGTTTCATTGATAACTTCACATCCAGCTTTTGAGAGTTTAAACATTCATAAACATCAAAGTGTCCACTACTCAAATCGTCACCTGTCAATCTAAGATGTTTAAGAGGCATTGGCGGTTGTCGAAAGATTTAAAATATTTGGCCATTTCGGTACACTTGAAAGTGACAACCGAACAATTCACCAGCAGCCATCAACTCACATGCAGATGCATAGGTGAAGGGCTTAAGCATTTCACTCTTCTAGTGCTCCTGTGTAGTATAATTATCTCCTGTACCGTCATCAGTCCACACCTTGAACCTGTCCCAGTCATTCAATACATAAGACACAATGTTCCACCGGATATCAAGAGTGAGCCTGATATGACCGTGCAATATGTAACAAAGAGAATGGAAAAGGTAGGTGCCATCTCCGGGCATGGAAACCACTCGGTAAGTGACAGTTCTTTGATCGGTGGTGATCACCTCAATAGACATGTTAATGGGGGTACGGTTAGAATGATAAAGGAAATGGGTACCTGAACAATGTAAAGTAAGTCTAAAATACCTAAACAATAACTATAATCGTAATAAATGAACAATAAAACAGCAGAGAAGCCGTGGATTAAATAAAAAGGATGTAGATATCAGCAGGGAGACGTGAATCCCGTGGCAAAGCAAGGAAGGGAATGTAGAGACTAGAGTGACAGACGGCCTTATATAGGCAGGCAGCCAACAACGTGGGAGGCGTTGGGATGGGAGACCCAACGCCGCCTCACACGGTGACCGAGCTGCAGGCTATGGACGTATATATGTACGTAAGTAGGATTCAGTTAGCGTTGGGAACCCGCGTACCAAATTTCTTGAAGATGGGCCCATAAGTAACAAAGACCGTTGAAAAGTTCAATATGGCGGCCGTCAGTGGCATTATACCACCGAAATAAGTACCAAATTTCAGCCTTCTACCTACACGGGAAGTTGGAGAATTAGTGACGTTGGAAAGTTCAATATGGCGGCCGACAGTGGCGTCATACCATCGAAATAAGTATGTACATCGGTTTCGGTTAGTGCAGGGAAGCCGCCTACCAAATTTCGTCAAGATTGGGCCATAAATAAGAAAGTTCAACATGGCGGACGTTGTCGACCGTTATCAACCGTTATGACCGTTATGTGTAGAATTTCTAAATGAAACCTACTTAACTTTTGTAAGTAAGCTGTAAGGAATAAGCCTGCCAAATTTCAGCCTTTTACCTACACGGGAAGTTGGAGAATGAGTGAGTGAGTGAGTGAGTGAGTGAGTGAGTGAGTGAGTGAGTGAGTGAGTGAGTGAGTGAGTGAGTGAGTGAGTGCTTTGCTTTTTATTAGTATAGATTAATATATTTTAAAGTTGTGATGATGTAAAAAATGAAGTTGGTGTAATTAGTGTTTTCTGCCTATAATTTTAATGACTTATTAAATTATTAAAACTACAGCCACCTAAAGAATGAAAGTGTGGCAAAATTTACTTTTTTTACTTACATTTTTACATTTTTCAACATCTTTCAAAATCTTTGTCTAACAAATAGCCATACTACAACAGCAAAAATATAGGCATCAATGTAATATTCAATTGCCAAATATGTCAAACCTGACTTCTATTGCAAGATGCAAAAAAAAATTACATTACAGCTTCAGAGTATACTCTAAACCTTACAACTGGAAAATAAGTAAAATCAAACAAAGATTATTACAATTAATGAAGTATCTTCTCAGTATGCCATCAGGCTTACATTCAGTAAAGCAATATTGCGTCTAAAATCCTTAACCAACACACAAACGCACGTGAGAAATCATTAGCGGATGGAACAAAAAAGTAATGTTCAGAAAATATGGTAAGATGGACGGCACTAAATTTCACTAGAGCTATTCAACCTGTTATGCAAAATAAGTAAATGATATTTGCTATATTAGAGCAATGTAAATAAGTATTACCTTGAAATTGCTCCTCTGTCACTAAAATACCCGCTGTATTACTCACCGTAGTTGTTTTTTTCACTTGCAGTATGACGTTCTGATCTTGTCACGTTGGCATCTTAAGTGGGAGGAGTTTCATACTCTTGAAGCAGAGAAATTAAGTAGCCATAGCGTTAGATTAGGTTAGACAAACTTAAATTTTGTTTTTCAATAAATGAAAAAAGGAATTTGAGTTTAGATTACTTGAAAGTCTAAGCTAAAGTATGTACTAATATAATTCTTTCACGTCAACACATTCATATTTTCAAATTAAAATATTCAATAAAATCATCGAACTTGAATTTTTAACCTGATAGCATGCATTTGATTAAGTGATGGTTAGAGGTCCCTTGAATTGCTTTTTACAGTGTACTTGTACGTTTAACATGAGTTTCGATGTAACTCTGGAAATGCAGTGTACATAACTGGCCATGGATAAAAACAGGGCCTGGCAAATAAACTCTGACGTTATTAAACGTTTGTCGTTGTGATTTGGTGATAGTCATACAATATGTTAAACGAACCGGGTGTTGCGCATACGCCGTAATATAAAGGGAATATCTTGTTTTGAGTTGTCAGTGTTATGGAATCCCTGTAGTTTTTCCGCCGTAATGTTTATTATTGTCTGGCAGTTTGCCGCTACTGTTCAAAAAGGTTGTGAAATTAGTTTTTTTTTTTCACTGTCTAGGTGTTGCCGCTGATCTTCGGATAATGTCACTCTGTGGTTTGTCATAAGTTGTCTTTGTTGTTCTGAGGCATCTTGCCTGTGCTGGTTGGTCTGGCGTGATGTCGATGTTTCTGCTTCTGTGCGTTGGTGTGAGTATGGAGGCCGGCAAACGGCCCCAGCAAGACTGTATGTGTGTCATTTTATGGGAAGGCTTACGTTGAAGTGAAGGAAAGGGGATGTTTAAAATGGTAGAGTCATAATGAAGTTTCGGTCAGTAACAAAGTATGTATCAAATAAACAGTCAAATACCACAGTCGATATGGTCACATTGAAGAATTAAAGACACCAAAACTCTGCCAGGAATACGGAATCCTCGCTATTGTTGTGGAGGGATATAGTAGTTGTGGCAACTGTTGTTTATATCGAGCTCGGACGGGCACAAACGAAATAATATAAGGGTTTTCGAGATGTAAGTCGACATTTCGACTTTAACCACGTTAAACGACGAGATTCAAGTGGAAAAGTCTCGAAACTGACATTTTCTTTCCTCACTGTGTCCCTAACCACGTCAAACGACGAGATTAAAGTGGAAAAGTCTCGAAACTGACATTTTCTTTTCTCACTGTGTCCCTATATTTGTTCTTCTCTGTAGCCCTAATACGCTTCCATGTATTACACTCCCCACTACCTCTGCCTCCCTGTTTTAAACCTATTGCTCAGAAATACTGACATAAACAACGAGATTAAAGTGGAGATTTCTCGAAATTGACTTCTTCTTTCCTCACGGTGTCACTATATGTTTTTCTTCTCTGTGCTAATACTTTTCCATATATTACACTCCCATCTACCTCTACCTTTCTGTTTTAAACTGACTGTCCACGCAAGACCGACCAGTGCACCCATAACAGTACTTTGAGAGCATAAATAATCTTACCGATACCAACACGTTTCAAGTGAATACTATTATGTTTTTATTTAGCTGCGTTCTCATCCCTAATTGTCCTTAACCCGCGTCTACTATTCTAGTTATAGCAGTCAGCGCGCCCTTGTACACGTACCCGTGCAGCTAAAACATACGCATGCGCACACGAGGGCGTCAATTTGCGCGGGTTTCAGGCGCTTACGCGTTCCCATTCAATGTGGCTGGAACTCGAGCTGTTTGAGTGAGTGCGTATACAGTACCTGCAAATGCTTTGAACGGCTTTTTCATGCATTTAAGTAGTGTTTTATTTTATTTTTATTACAAAATCAATGGGATTTTCAAGACATTTGTGATTAACCATTACCTCAGACATATCTCAACAACCGGATCAAAACGACACATTCCGGGAAGAAACCAGTACTCGAGAATTACTCATAAATTAAAGGTATGTCTAGCCATATTTTCATACAGGCATTTTTTATTATCTGTCTTGACGATTTTAAAGTCACAGTAGATAGGGGAATGCATTGATTTACTTGGGGTTTTTTTTCTAAATGAGCAGATAAAGTTAGACAGCTGATAATAGTAACTTTATAATGTAATGAACTAAATAGTCAGCAGTACATCATAGTCTTTTCACGCGCGTTTCGACCTTTTTCTGAAGTTTTCCTTCATTTGTCAAAAAATCAGCCCAGCAATTTACAAATTTAACTACAACTAGATGCTGAATATACAGCAATATTGGTAATTTACATTAGTAACAGTCAATGGATGAAGGCACATCTGGGCACAATGAAAGGCTAAACATTACAATGTAAGAAAACAAATAATGATAAAATAGCAGGTTGGATGAACATAATTTCTGTATTTTACAGAATTGTTACAAGAATAGTAGAGGTAATTGTGTGTTTGATGGTTATGAGACTAGCTGTGCTAGACAGGATGAAATCTAATCAATGAAAACCTCAGTGTTGACATTTGCTGTGCACCATGCAATGCGCAGGTCTCTTTAATATGCCATTTGGTATTGGATTTGTAAAACCAGTTTTAATATTTGTGATTTGCCATCTGTTGGAATGACAATGCATTTTATTACTAAAAATGTTTGTGATGCACCATCTTTTGGAATGACAGAAACACAGCAACCGAACAAACACCCAGACAATCCCATAGCCAGTTATCCATTTATTAATGTGAATAAAACACACAAACCTGTCAACATTTGCCCATTCAACTTCTCAAAACTGATCATGCAATCAAATTTCACGTCTGCTGTTCATGTCTCCTGGTGAAGCAATTTGAGTTCAAAAGACACACACTGCCTGAGGAAAAGTTACCAGGAAAGCCTGCTTCATACTAGGGTTAAACCTGGACACCCTGAAAGCTGTTGTGGATGGTGACTAAAAATTGGATGCCATCATGAAAAATCCACTCCATCCCCGCAGGCGGCTTTCTCTTGAAGCAGTTTTAACTGCAAGCTTACAGTGGTGTGAAAAACTATTTGCCCCCTTCCTGATTTCTTATTCTTTTGCATGTTTGTCACACAAAATGTTTCTGATCATCAAACACATTTAACCATTAGTCAAATGTAACACAAGTAAACACAAAATGCAGTTTTAAATGATGGTTTTATTATTTAGGGAGAAAAAAATCCAAACCTACATGGCCCTGTGTGAAAAAGTAATTGCCCCTTGTTAAAAATAACCTAACTGTGGTGTATCACACCTGAGTTCAATTTCCGTAGCCACCCCCAGGCCTGATTACTGCCACACCTGTTTCAGTCAAGAAATCACTTAAATAGGAGCTGCCTGACACAGAGAAGTAGACCAAAAGCACCTCAAAAGCTAGACATCATGCCAAGATCCAAAGAAATTCAGGAACAAATGAGAACAGAAGTAATTGAGATCTATCAGTCTGGTAAAGGTTATAAAGCCATTTCTAAAGCTTTGGGACTCCAGCGAACCACAGTGAGAGCCATTATCCACAAATGGCAAAAACATGGAACAGTGGTGAACCTTCCCAGGAGTGGCCGGCCGACCAAAATTACTCCAAGAGCGCAGAGATGACTCATCCGAGATGTCACAAAAGACCCCAGGACAACGTCTAAAGAACTGCAGGCCTCACTTGCCTCAATTAAGGTCAGTGTTCACGACTCCACCATAAGAAAGAGACTGGGCAAAAACGGCCTGCATGGCAAATTTCCAAGACACAAACCACTGTTAAGCAAAAAGAACATTAGGGCTCGTCTCAATTTTGCTAAGAAACATCTCAATGATTCCCAAGACTTTTGGGAAAATACCTTGTGGACTGATGAGACAAAAGTTGAACTTTTGGAAGGCAAATGTCCCGTTATATCTGGCGTAAAAGGAACACAGCATTTCAGAAAAAGAACATCATACCAACAGTAAAATATGGTGGTGGTAGTGTGATGGTCTGGGGTTGTTTTGCTGCTTCAGGACCAGGAAGGCTTGCTGTGATAGATGGAACCATGAATTCTACTGTCTACCAAAAAATCCTGAAGGAGAATGTCCGGCCATCTGTCCGTCAACTCAAGCTGAAGCGATCTTGGGACAATGACCCAAAACACACCAGCAAATCCACCTCTGAATGGCTGAAGAAAAACAAAATGAAGACTTTGGAGTGGCCTAGTCAAAGTCCTGACCTGAATCCAATTGAGATGCTATGGCATGACCTTAAAAAGGCGGTTCATGCTAGAAAACCCTCAAATAAAGCTGAATTACAACAATTCTGCAAAGATGAGTGGGCCAAAATTCCTCCAGAGCGCTGTAAAAGACTCATTGCAAGTTATCGCAAACGCTTGATTGCAGTTATTACTGTTAAGGGTGGCCCAACCAGTTATTAGGTTCAGGGGGCAATTACTTTTTCACACAGGGCCATGTAGGTTTGGATTTTTCTTCTCCTAAATAATAAAAACCATCATTTAAAAACTGCATTGTGTTTACTTGTGTTATATTTGACTAATGGTTAAATGTGTTTGATGATCAGAAACATTTTGTGTGACAAACATGCAAAAGAATAAGAAATCAGGAAGGGGGCAAATAGTTTTTCACACCACTGTATTCCTCCATGGTGTGCTAAGAAGCACCTTTGGGGATTTTTTCTGTCCACTGGTGCTTCTTCCTGACATCCCAAAGTAAAGGCTTATACTCTTTTTGAATGAACACATTTATTTATTTATCTCTTTATTTCATTTTTTAAGTCTACTTAATTGTGAGCAGGGTTTCAGCTGTAGCTGGAGCCTAATCCAGCAAACGCAGGCAGGGTGCAAGGCAGGAGCAATCCCCAGGACAGGGCACTTATTTATTCATTTAGCTGTCTATCTATGCTTGATTGTATTATTTTTGCTGATAGGCTATATATGTTTTTTTTTTCTGCTGCTATATGTACTTAAATGTCCCCTTGGGATTAATAAAGTTTATCTAATCTTAACTTGAATTAAATCTAATGTCATTCCAGCTGGGCCACAGAAAAAAGTCTTCCATTTTGTTAGAATATTTACTGGTGTGATTGTGATATTAATATTTACTATTATTTTCTAAACTGTTAACTAGTTAACCAGTTTGTTATATGTTATCTTCTTGTTATGATGTGGTAATTAAAACTCCATATGCCTTTTTCACACAAATTTAACTCAGTAGAAACAGTGAAATAGCAAAGTGTAGTAAAGTAGTTCAGTCAGTATAGCTGCTAACACCTTTTATATATCATTATCTGATGGACAATGTATGTTCAATTGTCCTGTGCCTTTAAGCATTTGACAAAAAATCATTTTGGTGAATCCTATATGGAGTTTTTCATTCAATATGCTTATTACAAATTAACTGGTGGTCCAGAAGATGAAAATCACTCCAAGTTTTTAATGTTATGATAAAATCATTTTATTTTGCTGCAGTCATGAATATAATTCTGCTGTATTATTACTTTTTAATCTGAAATAAATACACAGAACCTCAATTTTAAACTTTAGTTTAATCAGATGCATGATATAGAAATATATGTTTCCTTTAGAATTACAAGTTTTTTTTCTTAAATGATGGTGTTCCCAACTATGGACATGGATACAGTAGCACTTTATTTAACCTTTAAACAGCCTTTTATGAACAAGATTTAAAAAGAAACATTGCCTTTCAGTTTAACTACATATTAATGATGTCTGGGAATTACAGCCATGTTATGTAATTCTGGAGATATAATCATATATAAAATGACTGACCATTCCACTCTTATTTTGGTGCAGAAAAGTAGAGTGCTGAAAATAAACATTTTCCTCTTGAAAATAAAACTGATTAATGTCCATTATTTGCAATAACTTACTCATGAGTTAACCAAAATGTTTTGAGTAATTGAATTTACAATCTTCCGCAAATATGACATGATTTCATGAAGGCATTTTAAGTGTTTACTTTTTCCAAGTAAATGAAAGACCCTTAAAACATTTGTCTCCTCTCTGTATGACCATGCCCCTTGAAAATCTAGTTTTAAAAATCTAATTTCAAGACCTTTCCTCCTCCAGCCTCCTTAATATACTGTAGTTAACTGGTGACTACTAATCATGTTTTGCAGATAATTTTTCAAAACACGGTGGACAATCCATATGCATCCATTTCTCCACTGCCAAAACATTCCAACTCAGTTGAGGGTGACAGAGGACTAGAAATTATACCAGTATCATTCATTATAAAATAAAGACCAGTCCTGAGCACCTCTTTCAGAAGCACACAAACTCCTGTATTCCAGGTCAATTTAACATGCACATCTTTTTCATGAAAACCTTAGCACTTCAACAAAACAAAACATGCCAATTAAGTATGAAAGGCTGATCCAATTAGACTGCAACCGAACTGGGATTTGGACACTAGACTCTAGAGCTGTGAAGCAGCAGCATAACATAATCTGTTAAAATGTTATATCTAATAACTTACATGTGCTCACCAAAAATCGTGTTAACCATCTAATCTTTTTTAAATTCTGCATTGATATCCTTTCAGACTTTACGTTGATTCAGCAAAAAAGGGACCGGTGATTAATGCAAACTTTGATCTCCACTTGACACGGGACACCCAGTCTTCGAAGTTTTTTACACCTTCATAAATGTCAACCTCAATATGTAGTTTTCTGAGATAATACTGTTTACTATAAATCTGTTAATATCTCAGGAAGTATTGTTTTCATGTATCTGTCCTTTACTGAAGTCACATAATCCAATTCAGGTCATAGCCTACCCTAGTTGTTTTGGATATAAGAAAGAGAGCCAGTTCATTGCAAGGCACACCCAATCACAAGCCCACACATACTCACGTTTAGAGATCTTATGGTGTGGAAAGGATACCAGAGTACCCTCTCAAACTAAATTCCATACAAACTGATTAGAACAGAGGATGCTGGAACTAGAGGCAGCAGCACTAACCATCATGCCATCATGAAGTACCTTATTAAATCTACAACCCCAAATCCTTAATGCTCTCCATCCCTGCAAATAGGCCCTCCAACCTGCAGGGAAAACTTTGGGGTTGGTAGTAGGATTGGTACTCCAGCCTCCATAAAAAACCTCACGCTGCTCCTATTCATTTGAACTAGTTTGGTGCTGAGGTGTCACCCATTGTATGGCTGCACTCGGGTCCTAATCTGGGATCCTAAAGTGGTTTGTCATGTGGTGGGTGTGGCAGCGTGTTGTAATATGCTCAGAACACCATTAAAAAAGCTTGTCAGTTTTAACTGCTAGTTAATAGATAATCTGTTTCGCTACTAAAAATGTTGGTTTAACAATGACAGTTTACACAGTTTATAAAGAAATTAATTTGTACCAAAATTAAATTTAAGCTTTAAACATGATCTGAAACTCTTTGATTAAATTAAAATAAAAGAACAGTCTTACAAATCCCATTTAATCTAAAAATATTACATTTCTTTCATTTCACTTTTATTGCAAAAAAAAAAAAAGTGAATTTTCAAAGCTTTCAGTAGCGTATAAATTACAAAGAGTACTTCATGGTTTGCAATATTGGAAATCCTTTCATACTATGCTGCACAAAAGAGTTTAATCAAGAACAATAATTTTTACTAATACGGTTTGAGGTAGAATGCCTTTCCCATCATGTTTGATGTCTCCACTGAAAAAGTAAAAGGAAAGACTATTTACAATGTAAATAAAACCTCAAGGGACAAAACCCAAGACTTAAAAATATTCAATCATAATTCATTATATCCATTATAACAAAATTGGTAGATGAATGTAGCCCTGCTTTCTCGCTAGCAGCAGTATATAATTTTAACACTTCTCAGTGTAAAATGCTTTTATCTACTCCAATTTAAAATAAAATTGAAAGAGTACTCCTTTTACTACAGATTTTTATTGTACATTTTACATTTAAAATTTCTGCTAAATCTTTTTTTATTTCTTTTTTTTTCCATTTTATTTTCTTTTAACAGGGTTGAATTATGTATATTGTATAACATTACAAATCTCATATCTATAAAGATGAAGCTTCATGATGCTATACACAGATGGCTGTGTGATTTCAGTGTATAGTTCCCAAATTCAGGCACTTTGAGAGAATCAAAATCCCCAGTGGAATGTCTTCAAACAATGTCTACACCAAGATTTCCAGATGTTTCTATAAAATTGGAT
Source organism: Polypterus senegalus (assembly GCF_016835505.1). Taxonomy (NCBI): domain Eukaryota; kingdom Metazoa; phylum Chordata; class Cladistia; order Polypteriformes; family Polypteridae; genus Polypterus; species Polypterus senegalus. Next base: position 152,766,496 of record NC_053166.1, read on the forward strand.
GAAGTATAACTAAATTTTGGGATTTTTAGAACAAAAACAATATGGGCAAGAAAAGGAAAAGCTGGGAAGAAATGCTAAATGGTGAATTGCACACTGTTTTATAGCTCACCGAGTATATCATTTGAAAAGGGGAATGATGTAGTCTTAAAGCAAACAAACCACAACCACAGTTGCCTTTAAGGCATCTACTTTCAATTTACATAAAGTCATTTAAATCTACTTGCAATCACAGAGAATGTAAGCCATATTTGAATTCTGTTAATGTCCTCCATTTATTATAAAAAGTCATGGGCCTGTAGGAATTCCTCAGCATGCAAAAGTTAGTTTTCATTTTTTATGTCATAAATGCTCTTGCTCCCTTTTTATCCGGTATCCCAATACTCAGATACACATTTGTTAATACGCCTTGACTTTCTTATGAAATATACTACAACTCTAAGTTTTTCCTTTTACAATGAGCTATTTTTGCATGTATACTGTGATTTTAGTTTTGTTTTTGTTGGCATATAACTTTGCATTCTTTAATTTCCAAATTAATCTTGTGTTATCATTGTCATTTCTCTGTTGTAGAGTCCTAATTTTGTCATTTAAAATATTTTAGCATCGTAGATTATGTTTCCAGCACGTAACAGGCATTTACTATTTGAATTTTATTATAGTATTCATTCTGTTTTCCACTTTGCCTTTAAAATTGGATTGCTTTATTGGAAAGCCTTAATCACCAAAACATTTCTGGCAGATATGGTCCAACTTCATTTTTATGTTCATATTATGAAGATCACTGGCTTATATTTACATGATATTATCATATTGTCACCTTGAAATACCGTAGGATTTCTTTGTGGCAAAGGAATTTCAACGATTGATTCCTCTGAATGTCACAATTTTAAGATACCATAAAAAACTGAAACAAACAAAATATCTTGCGGCTAGTGAAAATCTGTGCAGTAATAACTGCAGAGAGTATAGACGAAATTTAAAAAGTTCTTGTTCCAGTGGAATATGAATATTCTCTCCAAAAATCTATAAAGAAAATAGAACACTAAAGTCCACAAAGCAAACGCAACCATATTTAGTTCTATGACCGCAAATCTGTAAGCATTTGCCTTAACTATTCTTTTTTCCCCTCTTTCTGGACTTGGCTTTTCGCCTTCCCCTCCTTGCCCTCTTTTGCTTGCGGGCGCTGGACTTTGATGTTTTCCCTCTTCTACTTCTCCTTCTCCTCTTGGACCCAACGTCCACATCATCAGTCTGTGCAGCTGCCTTACGCCGTCTTCTCCTGCCTTTACCTCGAGATCTGGACTTCCTTCTACGTTTGGTCCTCTTCTTCCTTCCTTTCCTGCTTCCCTTCTTGCTTCCTTTTCTACGTTCGCTTTTTCTGCCAGACTTGCTGCCACTGTTTACTTTGTACAAGCCTGATAAAATACTGCCCCGTCTTACGGCTCCAGAGGACACTAACTTCTTCAGCGCAACTCTGATTTTAGAGTCTGAGTTTCCCTTCATCTTGTAGTTGTTCCTTATGTAACTTTGGATGGATTGTAGGGATGATCCCGTAGGGTTTCTGTCAGCACTGATGGCTGCTCTGATCATGCCGGCAAGTTTAGAACCCGAGTTATTTTTTCTTGCCATTGTTCCTGACATTGTCAGTTTTGTTTGGTTTAATCCTATATACACTTATTTAAAACAATAAATGTTGTTTTCCTGTTTTTTTTTCAACAATCTGTGTCAATCACGCTGGTCGTGTCTAGGCGAAAGTAGATTGTTATATTTAGTGGTTTTGCGCCTCTCTATGAGAGCCCCACGGCGCTATGGGGACAGATGCCTCACGCCCAGAATACACCTTTGTTTACAGAACCAGCTGCTGTCGGACCTATTTCAAGAATTTGCTCGGACGTCATTGAAAGCAGTGCTTGTCCGCAGCTGATCCTGCAACCTTTACTGTTATACTTGTGTTGTCTAATCGTAAGATTTTTCAAAAGTTTATAAGCATTTGACTCCCAGTAAACGTTTCCACAGCATCCTGTAATATGAGAGAATAGTACGTACGTGCTGCCGTTGAAATAAAACCGATTAGAATTAAACATTACGCCCAAATTTGATCTGCGACATTCTGTTGTGCTCGGTAGCACAACGAATAAGGTTTATGGTTTGTAACAGTTTTTTCACAGCTGTATATATGTAATAACACCAGTGTGGTCGAGGATTTCCTTTTATCCCTATAGGTCTGATGCAGAGTCTATCTTCTAAAAGCTGGAACCTATACATTAATGATGGGCACAAATCAACAAATGGCAGTGGACCAAATGTCACACTTGCTGGATGTCAGTGCCTCCAGTGCAAGCCCAGTACCTATAACAGCAAGGTGTAGGAGCATCAACCAGTTCCAGTTATCATGCATTTAAAAAGTCGGAATTCTGAGAACGCATATAATCACAAACACAACACATCTACAACTACAACATACTGTATCTATCTATCTATTCTGTCAAATCTTGTCCAATATACAGTTCAGATTTGTAGGGGGTCCACAGCCCAACTGGCAGAACTGGGTTAAAGATAAGAACTTTCATTGCTCACAGCTCCAGTCCAGGGCAGGGCTCACTTAGTCACAACATGACAGAGCACATGACCAGTTAAACATACTCATTCAGCCTGACTAGCAGGTTTTTGGAGCATATGGGATTTGACTAAATTGTAATTGAAAAAGAGAAAAAGAGAGGGAGAGAAATGTGAAAGAAACATTCTTAGTTGGTGTGAGATATATTGCTGATCATGTATTGCACTGAACCTTCTTCTACCTGTAACAATTCCAGTGTCAGCAACCAGTAGAGAGTACTTACATGTAATAATAGATCAGTACTTACCATAGATCAGTAATGACAAGAAAGGTGTTATCATGGCCATCCTGAATTGTTAATTAAAAATATTTTTCTTAGGGATTTTATGTGCTTGAAATAATTCTTCAATATGATAGAGGAGAAACATCTTGTAAAAATGTTGGCTACTATATTCTAGTTGTAACTTTTTCTGTAATTTTTACCGGGCAAGGCATTAAGGTTCAGTAATTGTAATGAATTACCCAAAATGATAAAATACACTTATTTAAATTATGTTTTTGCTTTGTTTAATGCTATTTTATATTTTAATTGATTTCATATTGCAATTATTATAACATAAAATTTTCTGTGAAATTTAGGGTCCAGGGGCCTCATGTATAAACGGTGCGTACGCACAAAAATGTTGCGTACGAACATTTCCACATTCAAATCGCGATGTATAAAACCTAAACTTGGCTTAAAGCTACGCACATTTCCACGGTAGCTCATACCCTGGCGTACACAAGTTCTACACTTGGTTTTGCAGACAGGCGGCACCCAGCGTCAAAGCAGTGCTACTGTTCCAGTGTGGTTTCCCTTTCTTTTTTAGATCCACATCCCTGACGCAGCTTTATAAATACACTAAAATTAACCGCATATTGTTTATTAACCTGTAACAATATAATGGTCCACAGAATGGTCACACTATTCTAAATACAATAGCTGCTTTAGCGTTGTTACTCTCACTGCACCTTCTTCTTTCAGCTGCTCCCGTGTTAGGGGTTGCCACAGCAGATCATCTTTTTCCATATTACTCTCACTGCATCACTCTGAGTATTTATATTACTGTATCTGAGTGGGGAATCACAGATCTACAGCAGCTGATCGGAAAGAGAATTATTGGTATACAGCCTCAGCCATCCTGTCTATTGAACTGCTCGCATACGGCAAACGCTTCAGAGCCTTTCCTGTACAGACCTCGTGGTTCAGAAACAGTTTCATCCCAAGAACTATAAATGCACTCAATCAGTCCATCAAGTGCTCCTTGTAGAACTGTTTGTACTTATAAGTACAATCACCCCACTGTAAACTTGCAATATAGTTATAATATTTCACAACCTGAGCCACTTTATAAAGCGTGTATTTACATATGATGACAATATAATTTTTAGGTGAAATGCAGCAAAATATGTTTATTATATTATACAGATAAAACTTTAACTTAATTTAAATAATCTATATTGTTAAAAAATAAACATGTGAGGACACGGTGTTGCAGCGCTAGCAAGGAGCTGGCACTCCATTCACGGATTGTTCCTGCCTTGCGCTGTATTCTTGCTGGAACTGGTGCGACACTGGAAGGACAGATAGATAGAATAATTAAACATGTATTACGAAGATATTTCAATGTTCCTTAAAAGTTTTGAAGAATCAGCGTTCTAAGCTTACAGATGGCTTAATGTCTATTACAGAGCTGATTGTGTGGTAATTGGGTATTTGGAGAAGAAAAGTAAGGACAGGAATTGGGGGTTAGTATTTTTGAAAAAGACAGTGGGTCACACACAGCACAGCAGGCATCTTGCGTGAGGCATGAACAATCACTGCGCCACCGTGTTCCCATGTTTAATAACATGCTTTAACTCCTATCATCAAGTATACATCTCAGTATTTTAATTATTCAGAGAGCTCTAATATCACGAATGTAATGGATTCTGTGTCCTGTCAGTGGAAGAGAAAGCCATTCTAAGAAGTACGTTGTGATTCACACACATAGAGCACTTAGAAGATCAAATACAAAACAAAGCATTTAACGTGCTACTTTAGTTACGATGGGATTTGAGAAACTAGTAAATTAGACGATTTTAAGATGAAGTTTATGATGTTTTACTTTAATGACAAAATAAACTACATGATTAAAGTGGAAATTTAGAGATTAAAGTTGATATTTCGTGCTTTTTTCCCACTGTGTGCCCATTTTTTTTTCTCTGTACCCTAATAAGCTTTCATATGACACTCAGACGGTGGGCTACGACTCACCTTTTCACAGCGACTTTGATATCTGACAACTTCTTTTTTATTTCAGGCACCGTGCAACTTTGTGAACTTGAGCTTTCAAATTTCTCCGACACTCTATGTCACTCAATCAATTTCCTATTGTTGTTTATATCACTGTTTAAACCAACAAATATTATGTTTTTCCTTGCCTCCACTTGGTATTCGCTGAAATTCTTCTATTTACCCCATGCTACTGCAATTGCCTTTTCACAGAACGCTGAGCTTAAGGGTTATTTATATTGATTTGCATATTCAAATAGGTGTAATTCTGGGAGAAGACGTAGCGGGACAGCTGGCGTGTGCATGTGCGTTACTTTTCACGGTGACCGGGATTTATGTAGCAGAAGAACGTGGAAGTTGGCGTTCGCACAGATTTATGCATCTGGATTTTTTTGTGTGTAAGCACATTTCTGCTTTTGTGCTTACGCCATGTTATAGTGTGAATTCTATGCACATCGTTATGCATGAGGCCCCAGGGAACCATAACAAACAAGTACAAAGAAGGAATCAACACTGGTGGATATTGTGGAAGTAACCACTATACTGCAATACCATCCTATAATAAATTAATTTTATTTCAGTTGCATAAACAAAGTTTGCAAAATGTAATTTTTAAAACAAATCAATCTAAATATTTTAATTTGTCTGAATCTACATAATTTATCTTTTGACATGCTCATTCAATTTGCATTAACATTAACATCAAAGTAAACATTGTCATTAACAACCTAAATTAAAATAATGTATAATTCATGTTAATTAACTTTAAGAGGAGAATAAAATTTCTATGACTTTTTTTAAAGAGCTGTGTTAAATCAAAATATTGTTTTATTGAATAACTAAGATTGAAATTCAGTATAGAGAAAGAGTAGTGCAATATGATAAATTGGCACAGTCCACCATCCAGTTTTTCACATACAATCACAGAAAGACAGTTTGGAGTTGCTAATCAACATAACAAAATTTTTTTCTAATTTACAGGAAGTTCACTTAATTCAAAATTCAAAATATACCACAGACAGGAGCTGATCCAGTGTTGAATGCTTCTGTATGAACCAATCTGTCTTTCAATATATTCATGTACACTATACCTTATATTATATTTTAATCTAATAGTTTATCTCATGATTTTCGGCATGGTTACATTTTAATTTATTGTACTCAGTCAAGCTTTCACAATTGAGAAGAAACTAGCATATGTTAAACTGTATATCTTCTTGAAGCAGGGATGAGCATCTAGGGTTGTTCCTCTCAATGAATTCACCAGTTTTCCAATCACTAACAGATTCTTGTCTTGTGGAAACTGATACAGTCGAGGCTGCAAGCATTTTTATTGAATATGGCTTGAAGTTTTTATTAAACATAATATGTGAACAAATTATGTTTCATTACATTTTATTGGATTAATAAACTGCTGTTATCTATCCACCCATCCATCCATTTTCTGAGCCTACCTTTTCCTACATGGGAACCTGACCTGGAAAAACTACATCTAATAATACTGTCTAGAGTTTGTTCCTACTTTGCGTCATATACTGGCTAGGACAGGCTCCAGCAACCCCTGCAACCCTTATCAGGATAGTTTAGGAAATGACTGACTCTATTCAAGGAAATTTACCACTTATATTGACTGATTTTATGTTGTAATTGTTAACACATATATACGTGGTGAGAATAGAGGGATGTTTATTCCATCTTGCAATTAAAATGAAAAGCTTGCTTACAAGATCTGTAGAAATTAACCTTTTTAACTCCAGTGACTACAAAATGTGTTTTGCAAATAAAAAATAACCATTTAATTTGCCAAGTAATTTTGTCCCAGTATATCATGTAGACACTTTTTAAATGTTGTCAGTGTCTCTGCTTCAAATTCATAGCTCAGTTATTAAATTCTAACCTTTGTCTTATAACAATGAAATAGTCAAATTTTGTTTTTAACAATGTTTAAAGTATGAACCAATATTTTATTTTTGTTATTCAAGGGAAATCTCTTGCATTGAAGTTAGTTGTTTAATAACTAGAGACAAAAGCTCAATTCCTGACTCATTCATTTGTATGAAGTTTCCAAATTTATTTGGCAAGCCCAATTCCTCTTAAAATTGCAATGATAAACCTCCTAGGTTGTTTGTTAAAATAGTCTCAGTGTAACAAGGTTCTTGTCAGCCATGCCCTAGAACAGTGAGACTCAGTTTTACATAATTGAGTTTAGAGATGGGCAGAGAATGCTTTATCTTTGTTAACATTCTTTGTCCAATATGGAGGTTGAGAAATTTGTGCCAACATAAGAATTATAATTGACGATCATCTTATGTTTATTCTAAATGTTACTTTTATGTGCATTTTGGGGTCTATGCTCATTACACTTACGGTTTGCTTGAATTTCAAGACTTCAAGTTTTCTGAATTTGCATTCTCTTCATTGCAAAATTTGTAACACAAATCACTATGAGACTTTCACTAGCTCATTACTGCATTTTATCCATCTCAGGTTCCTCACTGAATTGTTATTACAATACTTGTGTTTTTGGGACTAATACAGTTTAGAAGGCTTCTTATATGTCTATCACTGTTAAAAATTCAGAAAGTGAAGGCACAATCTTACCCTTGTTTAACATTCCTAATCTGTAGTAATTTGACTGGTCACCACTGAACTGCAAATTGTTTCTCCTACAAAACATTACCAAATTCAACCATCTAGCTTCTTTTACAACTTTTTTTTTCCACTTGCATTATGAGTTCCATTTTTGTACTTGTTTTTTAGTTATTGTTCAGTGGAAATTCTGGCTTTACCTGTAAAAAGTGTTTCAGATTTCTTCTACTTCTAATAATTTGCGTACGTCTTTGAAACCAAATATTACTCATTTGTGCTGGCAGTCTTTTGCCAAAGGGTCAAATAGCTACATTTAATCAGTAGCTCAACCAATGCTACACTGAGGTCCCAAATAGAGGATATTTCTTCAAGTTACCTTTGTAATGCTAGTTTGTTAATATGCCATAATTATTAAATAATGCAAACTTTTATGGAACTGCTTAATCTAATTCATGTTCAAAAGAATTAGTTGAATTTTAACAGAGCTGATAGATTCTATTTTTCTTATTTGTTGCTTTGAATCCTGTCTTTAATCATTTGCCTTGTAGTTTATATCATAACTTGATTAAACATGACTTATTTTCATACATAATCTTTTACAAACACTTGCATCTGTTTACAGAATTGTTGCTGTGTGCCTATTCATTGATCAAGTATTATTGAAGCTATATAGCTTGGGTGTTCCCCAGCTTTACTCTATAAACTTTTGTTTATTGTAAATTTAAGAAGGTTGTCTTTTCTAACCAACACTATTACAACACATCAACACTGTCGTGGGAAAGCAGAGCAAAACTGATTTTTTTTGTTTATGACACTGGATGACCTCAGGCTACTGGCGAGACACAACTAGGCCATGTAATAAGTGTATACATAAATGTCATTATGTTTAAAATTGTCAGACATTTCCAGAAGTATGCCCCTTACATTTTAGAGCAAATGAACACTGTCAACATACTAATTTTTGCTCAATGGTATTCAAACTCCTACTTCATATATAAAGCCCGGCACAGCTATGTTACCAATACATCCATCAGCCCTCTTTTAAGCAACCCTTTAACAGGAACAAAAGCCTTCAGAATTCCACACAGAATAAATGAAGTGCCTCATGGAAGTTATACATTTCATGCAGTCAAAAAGCCTATGAAAGTTACTGTATTTTCAAGCACTAGATTATTATATGCATTCAGGAAGTAAATTAAGGCACGATAAATATGCTATTTTATGAATTTCCATCATTCTCTGTACTTCTATGTTATAGAGTTGAAATAACATGGCATAGACATTTTTTTTAGAATTTTTTTAATTGCAAACATAAAATCTAAATGAAAATGGAATTAATTTGATTGTAAACAATATTGAAATTTTCATAGTTAAATTTTTTGATCTCTTTAAAGTGTATTGCTGTAGTTTTTTGTTTTTACATTACCTCTGGTTAACCACAGCTCATGTTTAACAAATTGTTCATTACATTCATTTTTCACCAAGGTTCTTTATCATAATTTCTGCATATAACACATTTTATAACAGATTTCCCATCCAAAGTAAGGCACACTTATGTTCAGAAGGTATTTGTGAAGTAAGTTTATCTAATATCAACAATAATTTCAGTTATTGTACATTTCTTTGCATTTAGACATTGACAGTTGAGCATATTTCATTCTGTTGACATTAATGAAGTGTTTGATGCAGATTATTCTTGAATTTTGTATCCAGTTGTCCATTTCAGTGTCAAAAGAAGTCTTCTGTCTCAACAGATGCATGCACAGTGCATGCTACAGCTAATTAAATTCACCAGTTGCCCTGATTTCATATAATCAGTTTTATTCTGGCACTGTGTGCAGGTTGCAGTGTTTCAATGTGTATATTACACAGATTGTGTATAATATATTCAATTTAGGACATTTAAAATTTCATCCATTCTGCTAATGTTCAGGTATCTATTGAAACATGTTTTCAAGATTTTAGGACTGCTTAGACTTTCTACTGCTCTGTTCTTCTGACTACTATTTTAACTAAACCATCAAACATTAACTTATATTGCTTGCTTTTCATCTACATTGGAGACATGAAATTGGTTAAATAGCTTATATTTAAAATGTATTTATCTTTTAAAATGTTTAAATTTATTATCAGTCAAATTGTTTCTGTATTGGGTAAAGACGTTTTTATCAATTTCCTTTTACCAAACTTATCCAGCTTCCAGTAAAGCATCTTGGATGTCTGCAGACAATCCCAGCAGTACAAAGGTGCAGGACAAGACACACATTTGGATAAGTCCATCGCAGGGTGGACACACTGATACTCCAATTGGAATAATCTGACTATTTTGATTAAAGAATAAACATAAATGAGCAGATCTCTTAATTTTTTTAAACTGATTGTTTAACTTTGAACCATTAAGTTCTATATTTTTCTGACAAAGTTTACTTATGCACAGTTAATGGCTGTTCAAGTTGTCATATTGTCAGTAATATCAGATGGGTCTTGCTATGAATTAGCATGACCTTCAGGACCGTTTCCTGCCATTTGCCTCTTGTGAAATATTTGGAAAGATTACAAGACTGAATAGTAATTCAAAGAAATGTTAATATGGCAAATAAATAAAAAGAAAATTCTTGCAGTGTGCTATGTGTGAAGCCTTAAGACAATGCATATTCTGTAACTGAGAATTCTAAAGTGAAGGTAGCCAAAAATAGTGACCCAATGTCTAAAGAGATCAATAAATGAGGTCCAACCTTATCAAAACATCAATCCTATTTTACCTAATTCAAATGCATATTTTTACAGCAACTAAATTACCATATCTGTTTCTTGCAAAACCTTTCAAAATGATTATTAAATAATGTACATTCATTTTACATGTTCATTCTAAGGCCCCAGGATTCCAGCAAACTATAGGGGAGAGCCACAGCCTTCAAAATGAAACCATTTGAAACATTAGTGAATGCTCCCAGGAGTGGACTACCTGTCAAAATTACTCCAAGGATAAACAGTACTATCAAAGACATGAGAATAACAAAAAAAAAAAATCATCCAAGAAACTAAATGTTTTCTTGTCTCAGCAAGATCAGTGATCATGATTCCATAAGCAGAAAGAAAATGGGCAAAATTGGCTTTTGGAGAGCAGCAAGGTGAAAATCACTGCTGACCAACATAGACGCTGCTGGTCTCATTTGCCTGAAGCACCAGCATGAACACAAAAGGCTCAGAGCAGCATCACATTTTAATTTTAATGTTACTCTATATGGCAGATATTACTCTAAGATCAATACCCTCATGATTTAATATGAAATCTAGATTTACTACAAAAATTATTGAAATTACATGCCAGTTTTTCTAACTCCACAACATGTCATGTGTTTGGTTATTTCCATAGAATACATTATTTATTTATGCCACTGGTTATCTTAAAACTGTGCAACAGAATTAATATCAGTATGTACAGTAAAATAGTTATCGGCCTACAGGTACTTTGATAAGATAAGACTAACCATTATGTGCCAGCTTTATCATCTCCCAAGTTACCAGTTACTGAGCACATTGAATAAGAATAAGTTACCAAGACAGTTGCATCTTTTCCTTTATCTCTATCTACTTCTCAAGTTAAGTTTTCCGAAATCCACATTAGAATTTCTTCAAAACAAATGTTTCTTTTGTGAATTCTGAAATGTATCTTCATGTGTGAAAAACATTCATCAAGTCAGAATAATCTTTAATCTAGAGACTATTTTATGTAATAAAAGGTTCAAGGTTGGAAACAATACAGGTTCCTAGAGCCATGATACTATGATACTGTGCTATTTTAATCTTAATATATACAGTTAGGTCCATAAATATTTGGACAGAGACAACTTTTTTCTAATTTTGGTTCTGTACATTACAATGAATTTTAAATGAAACAACTCGGAAGCAGTTGAAGTGCAGACTTTCAGCTTTAATTCAGTGGGGTGAACAAAACGATTGTATAAAAATATGAGGCAACTAAAGCATTTTTTAACACAATCCCTCTTTCAGGGGCTCAAAAGTAATTGGCCAATTGACTCAAAGGCTATTTCATGGGTAGGTTTGGGCAAGTCCGTCGTTATGTCATTCATTATCAATTAAGCAGATAAAAGGCCTGGAGTTGATTTGAGGTGTGGTGCTTGCATGTGGAAGATTTTGCTGTGAACAGACAACATGCAGTCAAAGGAGCTCTTCATGCAGGGAGTAGGCATATCGATATCCAAGTCTACCATAAAGAGAAGACTGCATGAAAGTAAATACAGAGGGTGCACTGCAAGGTGCAAGCCACTCATAGCCAAATTGAATTTTGCTAAAGAACATCTAAAAAAGTCAGCACAGTTCTGGAAAAACATTCTTTGGACAGATGAAACCAAGATCAACCTCTACCAGAATGATGGCAAGAAAAAAGTATGGAGAAGGCGTAGAACAGCTCATTATCCAAAGCATAGCACATCATCTGTAAAACATGGTGGAGTCGGGCAGTGTGATGGCTTGGACATGCATGGCAGCCAGTGGCACTGGGACACTCGTGTTTATTGATGATGTGACACAGGACAGAAGCAGCCGAATGAATTCTGAGGTGTTCAGAGACATACTGTCTGCTCAAATCCAGCTAAATGCAGTCAAGTTGATTGGGCAGTGTTTCATGATACAGATGGACAATGACCCAAAACATACAGCCAAAGCAACCCAGGAGTTTATTAAAGCAAAGAAGTGGAAAATTCTTGAATGGCCAAGTCAGTCACCTGATCTTAACCCAATTGAGCAGGCATTTCACTTGTTGAAGACTAAACTTCGGACAGAAAGGCCCACAAAAAAACAGCAACTGAAAGCTGCTGCAGTAATGGCCTGGCAGAGCCTTAAAAAGGAGGAAACCCAGCATCTGGTAATGTCCAGGAGTTCAAGACTTCAGGCTGGCATTGCCAGCAAAGGATTTTCAACCAAGTATTAGAAATGAACATTTTAGTTCCAGTTATTTAATTTGTCCCTAAAGGGACTGTGTTAAAAAAATACTTTAGTTCCCTTACATTTTTATGCAATCTTTTTGTACAACCCACTGAATTAAAGCTGAAAGTCTGCACTTCAACTGCATCTGAGTTGTTTCATTTAAAATTCATTGTGGTAATGTACAGAACCAAAATTAGAAAAAAGTTGTATTTGTGCAAATATTTATGGACCTAACTGTAAATGATCTGCTACTTCAGATGAAACAATTCTGGAATAGTCCTTTCATTTTTGTTAAATTGTTAAAAGGTGAGCAAGAATTGAAGCCTATCATGGCAGCAGTGGACATAAAGCTGGAATATGTCACCACACTGATACACATGCATTTATCTGATCAGCTAGCATGAATGTAATATAAAAAGATTTCTAGGAGAACATTCAGGCAAAGACAAGTGCATTATGTCAATTATAGAACAGAACAGCCTGAAATCTAAACAGGACCTAAGCTCTGTGGCGATACAGTGCCATCACCAGATTAACTGAAATTAAAAAAAGCTTAAAAGTACACAACACTCCCACCTATACCACATTTTGACCATACTTTACTGTGTGCATAAAAGTAATAAAACACATTTTACAACTACAAAACACTTTTTCACAAATACCTTTCCACAATTTCTGAGTATTAGTGTTTTTGGTACATAATTTCACATTATAGAAAATAGGCTTGTGTTCAAAATCAGTATTATAATATATCTTTTTTATATCTTATTTTCTTTTTCTGAAAAATGACAACAGTTTAGTGTTACAAGGACAGTAGTAATCACTCAAGCCAGTACAAGAATCTACTGAAATATTTCCAGCATCCATCTGTATCAGGACATACTGCAAGGAAAAAACATTTTTTGATACATGAACACTATTAAAAACTGAATGGCTAAGCAGAAATGTTTTGGTGATTTTTTACAAAATGATTTGTAACAACAGTTACTCTACGAACTTAAAATAATCATCCAATGGAAGCCAGTGGGGATTTTTTTTTACTTCTTTCTTGATCTTTTCTTTGACCTGGCCTTTCTTCTTCCTTTCATCCTACTCTTTTGCTTGCGAGCCCTTGGTTTTTTGGTCTTCATTTTGCTTCTCCCTTTTCTCCTTTTTGCCCTGGTGCCCCTCTTGCCTGCTCCTTTGCGTTTCTGGCCTTTGCCCCGGGATGTAGCAATTTTCCTACGTCTACCACCTTTTCTGCTGCCATTCCGGCCCCTGGCACTACTCCTGCCCTTGCTCCTGCTTCTTTTCTGTGACCCTTTTTTTCCTCCAATAGACGTCGTGGATCCGCGGCTACCAGTCAGTTTGAATGGACCAGACAGTCCCCCGCGACTTGCATGTTGCAGAGTTCCAGTGGACACTAATTTTCTTAGAGTCACTTTGATTTTTGAATCAGGATTCCCCTTCAGGTTATAGTGGCTCATAATGTACTTCCGAATTGACTGCAGCGAGGAACCGCTGGGGTTTTTATCAGCACTAATAGCAGATTTGATCATTCCTGCAAATTTAGAATGGTTGTTAGAGCTACTTCGTTTGGCTCTTTTTGTTTTTTGTACCTGCAGCGCTGTTATTGCACCTGACATTGTGCCTTTTATTTGTATTGACGATTTGGGAGTGCAACTGGAGATTTTTTCCCCGCGGGGATGTACCCCTAGTTCCTTTAACGGGCTAATAATCTGTAGTATTGCGCTAGATCCCTATTGCAATACTAGTCTTTTTTTCTCCTTTTCTGGCGTTTCCTATGGGCTGGGCTGGGGCCGACCCTACGATTAATTGCTGCCCCCCACCGGAATGGTTTTGTCTAAACGCGTGTACTCGATTTCGTTAGTGTAGGTTCCTCTGCATCCGCTGCATATTTATAAAGAATAAATGCGGACGCAAAGGAAACCACCAGCTGCCTACAGCTGATCCCGCAACTTTTTGATATTTTAGGTACAGTATGAATGTACACAGAATTGCAAATTCGTAACCATAAAAAGCTGCAAGATACATTACACCTTGAGGACTCACGTTTTTGCATTATTTTAAGAACGTGCTTGCGAATATTTTGATTTGCAAGTCTTGGTCTGCTTTTGTTAAGTGCCTTTTTCTTTCCATTATGAAAGCAATATACTACTTACTGTAACATTGTAATGCTTCAGTGAGGGCAGCAACACAGTTGTTCCAACACTGCTTTTATACATTGCGTTTGTATGTAAGTTAGGACCTCTGTCGGAATTGTTTGCATCAGCTTTCAAAAGTGATTAACTTCGATTGCTGCAGAAAGCTGTCAACTTCATTAATAGTTCTTTGAAAACATCCTTTCTGTCTATATGAATATTATTATTTTTCAGTTTTTGATAACTTAAATTTTTTAACCTCTGGCAGTTTACCGCATACTTTCGCAGCATACTGGGCATGATCTTTTTACATTTCAATAAAAACTGGAAAAACGGGGATGCATCGGAATCGGTCAAAAGCTAGGTATCGTGTGCCTGCAGTTAATCGTATGCATACAGTCTGCAACCGTGCATGTAAGCGATTTTTTTCTACAAACCGAAAATAATAAGTCAGATGATATCGAAAGTGAAGACAACGATGATCGTGTCTTTTGACATTAACGGACTTGTTAATAAAGAGTTTTCCGAAAAGACTGATAAGCCAATATTACTCTGAACTGCTGAGGCGCCCGCGGCAAAGCATCTGAAAGGAAAAAAAAACGTCCGGAGTAGAGATCCACACAAAGGTGCATTTTACGCCATGATATGGCACCTGCACACACTGCGTTGTCAGTCGAAGTGTTCTTGGCCAAAAACAATGTGGTTGTTGCTTCCCACTTACAGTATTCGCCAGATCTCGCTCTCGGTGACTTATCTTCGTCCCCCAAATTACAATAGAATAAAAGACAATTTTCTACCGCAGCGGGCTGTAAATGTTCAAAGGAATGGAAGAAGCGCTTGGAACAGTTTATTACGTCAAGAAGAGTATTTCAAAAGTGACTAAAAGGGAAATTTAGGTAAGATGTATGATAGTTTTTTTTTTTTTTGGTTTTGTTTTTTTAACAATTCAGGGAATTTTGGACCCCAGCCTTGTTTACAGCCTTGTCTTAAAGTTGAGGTAGAACATATAATTGATAGACTCAGGAGACTGCAGTCCCAGAAGGGACATTCTTACCAGTTTGGGGGCCCTACGCAGTTCAGAAATGTGCAGCCCCGGATGTGCAGGCCCCGGATGGGGTGGGGGGTACCAGCCATTATACTGGAGGTACACTGTTCTGGGACCAGGGACGTTCTTAGGCATATGTGAAGTACGCATCTGCGTAGGGCCCCGACCGTGAGGGGGGCCCCCGGCCCAACCCCGACTGTGTCACGATACCCTCCTCATCCTAAATTTTAGTGTTCTGAGTCGAATTCGGAAGGGAAAGGTAGGAGCAGGGGGCAGCAGGCAGGGAATCGAGGACGTGGCCGTGGGACTGGGAATGTATAAATAGCAATCGCTCAGTCTGGATAAACCATTGCACAATGTGGATTGGTGGCAGATGGTGCGTTTTGAGACTATCATATATTATTATTTGGATTATTAGTTAAATGTAAAGCTAATATATCACATAGGCCCTACATCCTAATCCTCGTTCCTCCAGGGCCCGATATTTTGCTAATCCCTGCCAAACTTGGTTTGGTCTTTGGTCATCGGTCCTGTAAGCTTACATACTTGGTACTGGTATTTTGATTTTCTGTTTACAGGAACAGTTTACCACTTACCATACGCGTCTATTCTTGTCGACGTAGTCCACGCGGATGAACTGAGATATAGTGTACATTTACTTACCACTCTGTATACACACAACCGTACATGTAGGCCTTCTGGTCATCTAAGGCCTTTTCCAGACGTTTTATTAGAACACCTCCAGTACTCCCAAATCTGGGGCCTGCACATTTCTGAACTGCTTAGGGCCCCCAAACTGCTAAGAACGGCCCTGGTGTACAGTTCTGAAGGGCAGCCCTATAAGGTCGCCGGCGTAGCCAGGGTGTGTCACTACATTTTTTATGGCAGTTCTGCCTGACTCGGAAGTGCTTCCTGGGTGTAATGTTCAGGAACTGATTGTCCAGCGTATAAGGAGTTCCTTGGATTTATGGTTTTTGTCCTGACATACTGTGTGAATGTTAGGACCTTATACAGTATACACAGATACACATATGTCTTTCTAAATGATCTCCAGTCTCTTCAGTTTGCCACAGGTGGACTCCAGTCAAGTTCTAGAATCTGAAAGATAATAAAGCAAATAGGATGCGCTTTACCACAACTTGGAGTGCCACAGCAAACGGTCTGAATACTTACAGTATATGAATCATAGTTTTCATGTTTTTATTTTTTATATAAATTTAAAAACCTTTCTGAAAATATACTTGTTATCATGGGTTATTGTGTGCAGATTGATGATCAGAAATTGATCATTTATCCATTTAAAATTAAATCTACAACACAAAAAAGTGTGCAGAGAGTGGTCTGAATACTTGCTGTATCCACTGTATGTTATTATTTACCATATCACTTTCGGTGGAAATCATACCCTACTTCAGTGAGTTAGTAGTGGGAAGATTATCAAAATTTTGCAGGGCAGATCAGTTCATTCTTCATATTTTTGATGAGAGAATTTCAGAACAATTTCCAGGTTGCTTAATGGTAATGTTGTCACCATGATAAAAGCAATGGAAAGATAAGATTACTTGTATCTGGTCTCGTTAAAACTATTGCTGCTCGAGAAGAGAGAATGTGCATTAAAAGTATTTGCTTCTTTGCTTTATTTTCCATTAAAAAACACAGTAAAGCATGCTTCAGTGAAAGATACAATCATAGTCAATACAATAATACAGGTATTGTGTTCACAAAACATTCCATCAGACTGAACACTCCACCCCTTTCCCTACACATTTCAGCGAGCTATATGACAAAAGAGTCTAATCAGAAGTGGTTTCACATGTATAAAAAAAAAATTAGGAAACATTAGACAGATACATTATTTTACAGTGGCATTATTACAGTTTTGTAAAAAAAAAAAAAAAAGCAGAAAAACAAATTCCAGTTTAAGACAATTTTCTCCTATTGATTTACTCAAGATGAGTTTGGATTTTTCCAGTTAAGCAAAATTACTTTTTGGCAAAGCAATATAGTTTTATCTGAAAATATAGAAAGGTGAAGTCTTCTCAGGTCCACAGAGCATTTTGACGGTGCTCTTAGAGAAAGTAAAATAAACAGTTTTGTAAATGTCTGCTGTGGCAGAATGAGAACACCAACAAGACGTGGAATTAAAGAAGGAGCTTAATTAACAACAAAACTGACTTCTAATTAAGAAACGGTTTGGAGTGGAATTGGTTAGAGTTTGAGGCTCTGACTTTGCTGGTCAACTGGAAGCTTACTTCACATTTATTTTTTGTTTGTGGGCCATTTAAAGAAAAAAAAGCAATTCATAAAACTGAGTCTTAAAATACAAGCAAATTAAAAAGAAGAGAAAAGACATCACTTAACAATAGAGATTGATCACTGATGAAGAAAGAGGCAGGAAGGAAAACCTGCAGCCACTTTGGCCCTCCTGGACTGTAGCTGGGTACCCCCGATTTAGACAGTTTTAAATGAGATGTGTGAGAGTGATGTACAATTATTAGCTGAATTACAGCATGCTTTACACAAACTAAAAAAAAAAATATTACGAATGGCTAAATTCCATTCCTCATCTAAACTTCTAATTGAAAGATCCCTCTACTTAAATCAACTATAGATGGCAGCAGCTGAGTAAAGTTAGGTTTGCTATTCTGAAAAAAATCTTATTTTATATTTAAAATATAGTGCATAGATGGAAGATTATATTCATGTTGTGATTCAAATGACACATATACATGACTACGAAAGTTTCTGTGTTGGAAGGTTGGAATATATTATTGTTATATTTGTATTGTCCTGCAGAGATACCATATTTTGCCCTATGTTCCATCATTCGTTTAGCTGGTATATTGATAGTAATTGGTTTTTAGTGGTGTACAGTGCAAATAATTCTAAATAGGATTTTGATCAAGATTTCCTTTCCTTGGTCAACCACTTGGATTAGGTGAAAATGTTCATTTTAGTGTGTGGATTTCTCAATTAACCAGGCCTCCTTCTACATCCCAAAGACATGTTAGGTAAATTGATGAAGTAAAATTGGCTCAGTTTGTATATGTGTGACTATGCTCTGCAATAGAATGACATCCCATTCAAGCCAGATTGCTGCAGTACAGCTGCCAAGATTGGATCGGTCTCTGGTGTGCAGATGGTTGAAGTGATAAGAAAGACAGCACTAAGCTGGCCCAGTTTTGGCCCAGCACTGGTTTATTTTGGCGTATACTGCACATCAGTTATAATCTGCATCTCAGCCTAAAGTTTCAGTTTTCACTCATCAGGCTCCAGCTGTCTCATGCTTGTCCAAGTTTAAGTTTCAAAGTTTATTAATAATGGTTTTGTATCAGAAACAGACAAGATTCATTTCTCTTCTATAATCTTTATTTGGTAACAATATTCAAAACATAGATCATCATCTATATTAATATATATTAATTTCCAAGGAAATATTAACACGATACAGACAATCCCAGAATGAATACATAATTAATACATCATTAAATTATGTGTTTAAAAGCTCCCATCATTTTCTTCACATATGCTTATTCTCTGGTGCATTTTCTTTCTACACAGTAAAACAACCCTTTCCAATAAGAGAAAACCTGTGACAAAAGCATACTGCATGTATCAGGACTCACTTGAATTTCATCATGTTGTAGTAGGGGAACCACCATCCCAGCCAGAGAAGAGCATGGGTTATTACCTGCATGGGAGGAACAATGAAGGGATTTGCCAACTTGATGAAAAAATTACTTTTGTGGCCCGCTGGTATAAAATGATGGACCGACCGACAGAAGCTGGAACTTGGGAATTGTTACATCCCCATGCGCTAGGTGGTAGTGGTCCTCATATGCCAGACCCAGGCATGCTTCGGGTGCCATTCTGTCTCCTCTAGGAAGCATGACTGGGCCATAGACAAAGTAAGATGGTCCTTCCCCAACAGTGCCCTATAGGGGTCTCCTGGGATATTTAATTCAAACATGGTATTCACTGTTAATGGTTTAATATTCCATATTACTATCAGCTTCTTTTTAAGGGCTAATCAATTAATAAGTAGGTAATCATGAAAAATTAAACTACATTGATTTATCAGTCATGTATACAAAAGAGAAAATAAGGATTGGAACTCTTCTATTCACGTCATGGAATTCTCATAAACTGTTATTAATTTCTAATCAAATGAGAGGCACTTTCTTTATGAGTGCCTTGGTAAATATAATCTATATATTAACATGACACTAAAACACAAGTTCACTCTGCTTTGTTTTCTATTTTTCTTTTAATTTGTGCACAGTCAGGGTATGGACTAATAATTGGTAACAGTTTGATTGAGTTGCAGTCAATAGTAGGAATTTGATCTTGCAACCTTTTCATACAGTGCCTTTTATAAACTGCATAATGACAGTTATTAATTTTGCTGTTTTTTTATGAAAACGTTGCAGTGTTCAATTTTCTCTATGTTTATGGCAAATGAACGCATGCAGATTGAATGGCATCTTTAGAGTAAGATTGTAATGGAGACTGATCAAGGGGCTGGAAAACTTTTTTATGTTTCCACAATATGAAGCGACTTAATTATGTTCACCTAGGGAGTGGGTCAAGAGCTCTGAACTGGCAGTCTTGTTTTATACAAGACATTAAAATAAAAAAAAAGTATTCTTTCCATATATCTTCACCATGAGCACTGGCAAGTGAATCTAATCAGGGTGTTACTGGGAGTTAGTGGTTATCAGTAACATGTTCAATAATCCAAATCCTCCATCCTATTTAATTTTCTTTTTGACAAAAATAACAAGTCACATATGCATTAGTACTTGGGGGAGGTGGTTATTACCAGAAAATGGTCCATTTAAAACATTTTTCTTAGCCAATTTTTCCCAGTCAATGTGATTGAGACCCAGTGACTAACAATGTAAACGGTAAAAATCAGTCCAATATGTATAAATGTAATTTCTTATTTTGTCGTTTGTGCAATTTTAAATGAAGAGAATAAATCCGTGCATGTGAACCCTACTGCATTACTTTGGGCGAGCAGAAGGAGCATGCAGACTCCACATTGAAATATATACATGTTACTTAATGTGTGTTTCATAAAAGCAGGCACATAATGTATAGGGCACATGTGGCATATTCAGCAAACTGCCTGAAAGCTGTCGACAAGTGAAATGTTCCCACAGCCCACTATCTGCAAAGGGAGTATTTCACAGAAATTCAAGATTATGAAGTGTGCATATTCTTTAGTTGCTTTATAGATTTGATTGTGTGCTTAATCAAACATCTCCTCTGTGATTAAGCAGGACAGAATCTGCACAGACCAGTTTTAACAAGTTATATGGTACCTTTAAAGTGGAGGCATCTCTAAAACAAATCAGGCCAAGATTTCCCCACCAATCCCATCACTGCCATTGAGTAACTGAAGTCCTTTAGAACAGGTTGGACAGCTCCAGTGTTGCTCCATCCACCCTAATGTCTGTTTGGCATCTTAGGAGACCCCCAGGATTTCTTTAATTGCTTAAAATGTATTTTAATATCATGATACTTTATGCCTTTTTTAATTTTATGAGAATTTTTTTTATAAACATGACTTTAAAACATGAGACAAGACTTAATTGTCCTCGCCTGTGATTAATGCCAACAGTACAGTTGGCTCAATGCTAACCCTAATGTGCACAGATCAGTATACTTGTACACACAATTTATAAAAACCCCAACCTTTCCCACTCACTTGCTCTTTCTCACACACATAAAATAGTTACTTGTTGAGATCAATTTTGTGTTCAGGTGAATCAAGGGTTCAACGGAAACTGTCAGTCTTATTCATGATTTTTCTCTCACACCCAACGTGCCAACCCCTAGGAAACCTAGATATCGTTTGGAGAACATATTGCTGGAGTAAACATATAAAAAATGGAGGAAAGCTCTCAGAATCATTTACGTTTTCCTATGTTCATTGTTTGCTTCACTTTTCAAAATAAGATTTGATTAACTATAACCAAGGTTCTCAATTAGAGAGGATATGTGTGAGAATGATGACATTGTGGAGGACCATGATTACAAAGAATTCTCTTGATGATTGTGATTCCCTAGAGGTTAACCGTCCTGAAATCTTCTAATTACAAGGAGAAAACAGACTTGGAGAAGCAGATGTCTGTTGAAAATTGAAAAAAATGGATATCCTCCTGCAACCAACATAAAGTTACTCATTCTGGGAGGGCTGGAATACTGATATTGGTAGGTCAATATTCCTAATCACAATGTCTCCTAGGACATTCCATGTCCCCTTTGTGTCATACCCTTTGATAACAGAAGGTAGATATGGATGCCAGTCATAAGTGATGATTAGCATAGGAGACTTAATTAATGACCCTGGTCAACAAGTTATGTCCATGTGTGACTGCTGACAAATGTTATACCTTTCAACAATACATGCTCAGCAAGTCTTCAACATATGCCATACAGATATGGGCACCCACCCTGTGTTGCAAAATCCAGCTATACTTGGAAAATACAAAATATAGAAAAACGTCAGGCACAAATTAAAAGAACCAGGGTATAAGGGTTGTCTTGAATGTGACTGAAAAGCTCTAAATGTTGGGAGCAATCAAATACAGAGCTTCCAATACAGCTTGTTAAAAAAAGGTGACATCATCCATGTTTGCTTTCACTTTTTCCAATTACTACATTTGTATTTCAAGAAAAGCAAAAATGTCCTGATGAGTACATTGCATAAATATGCAGTTGTGTGCAACAGTTGTGATAGAAAACCTAAGATGGTTCAAGACTGCGATGAAACCAAAGGTGGGGTAGACAACTTTGATAAAGTCATTGCTACATATACTGTCCATGCCAAAGAAAGGCTGCCTGCTAGTCCTTTGTTAATTTTTTAACGTATGTTAATTAGCACTTACTAAACTCATTTTGGTGTGGAATCAACAGTGACTAGTACACTGGTAAACTAAAAAGACTTTTCTTGGGCAGCCACATCATGACCTTGAAGGCTTATAAATAGGATGTTGCACCCTGACAGATCACTGCCAGCTGTATCCATGTGCAGATTGGCCTAAATCTGCCAATACTCCAGCAATAACTCGGAAAAGTGGCAGGTGTAAGGGCTGCACAAAAAAATGGCTTCCAAGATGTGCATAACATGTATGAGAAGTCACATTTAGATTTAATGGGCACACATACATACCGTCTTCATTTCCTGCATTAAGTAGGATTTTTTTTTATTTTTGCCTCCTCCTCTGCAGTCCTTCTGTCTTGCTGGACTAGAGGTTTTTTAGGGACATCAAGTGACTGAGTTTGAAGGAATAGGGATCTGTATCTGGCAATCCTGTTAACTTAAGTATGTGTTGTGAATTTGTATATAGCAGGCCTTTTCTTGTGGGGCAAAGGATTTTTGGTAATTTTTTCAAGTTCTACAGAAAAAATTATCCATGCCTAGCAGTCTTGTTGACCAATGGGTGGTAGGGAGTCATCATATTTTACATATTTTTACACAGTTACTCTGCTCAGACCAGTTGTCAATTTAGATTTGTTTTATTTTCCTTTTTGACAGCGTGTTTTCTCTTGGGTTGAATTGGACCCAAATATAAATAGCATTGCTACCATGGATAACATACATTTCTTTTACTGTGATTTTTTTGTTGTTGCAAACACAAATCTATATTTGTTACTCTATTGTCCATATAACAAGCTATCAAATATTTCAATATTTCGTAATTTTTGGGTTTTGTTACCTTTCTGTATGGTTACTTTTTGGCAATGGGAAGCTTCAGTCACTTTGTCTACTGTGCTTAATTCTAAGAAAAGAAATAAATATTTGAAAGGATAAAAGAAGGTTCATTTAAAAGTTATTTTTATGCATACCATCAGAAATCCAAACCATAAGGAAGTAAAAGCAATCAAAAAATATGAGAATTCCTAGGCTACCTTGTATTCAAAAAACAAGGGGTTTTCTATATTGTATAAAAACACTGATTGTAGATGCTTCGGTAAAAAAGAAAATTCAGCTACTGCCCCATACTCTATGGTTGACCAACATTTACCATTATAGTCCAAGTAAATCTCTCCTTGGAACCTTGTCACCTTTAAAACTTCAAAGTCGTTATCAATTCTAACTTAGAGAATTTCATCCTAAACTATTATATCGCAGATAATTTAATTGTATTAAACATCATAATTACCTTCCATCTATTCATTTTCTGAACAACTTTGCCCACTATCGTGTTGCAGGAAGCTGGAGCTAAAGCCAACTAGAAAAGAATGAAGGCAGGAACCAACTTGGACAGAGTGCTAGCAGGCTACAGTGCGCACTATCCACAACTTAGCATCCCATATATATCTTGACAAATTTTGTTTGGACTTGAAGAAAACGAGTTTGTGTAGGAATCCTATGTGAAGTTACTTTAGCCTGGGTTCAAGCATTAACAGGAACCAATAAAATGTGTTACACCGCTGTGACTGTTGCATGTTTTGGAAATATAAATATGTATAGCCTGACATGAGAGAATGTAACAATTTGGAGGATGTACCTAAAAAATATCCAAATGTTCATTCATGCTAAATCATTTTAAATGGATAAACTAGTATAACCATAACTGTCAGAATCAACTGCTACAATGTCATATTTTTCAATATGTGATAAGATCAAAGGGGAGGAAAAAGGTAAGAGTCCTTTGAGTTGCATGGAAATTCAGTTCCATCTGTTATGTTTGCTACTTAAATTGTATTTTCACTCCTGTGTTCCTGTCCAGATCTGAATACTTTTCCCAGCTTTCCACCATGGTGCCTTATACTTTGTCAAGGTCAACATTTTAGTTGGAAACAGTTTATCAGATCAAATATGCAGTGTGCAGCTAACTATCACCTTCTCCTGCTATTCCTGATCTAGTAACATGATTGGAGAATTCCTGGGGTACCCACAAGATGTCAAGTTTGGGCTAATTGGCAATACCATGTTGAAAAATGTACAAAACATTACCAGGCCATTCAGGTCACTCGCCTGCATTTCTGTTAATTTTTTTTTCCGTAGAGCAATGAAAGCACTATGCTGGACACTACTAATGTTTGTTGCTCTTGTTCACAAAGCAGGCAGTCTCCCAACTCGTTTACTTTCACGGCCTAGATCATACAAAAATATCCTCATTTGTATTATAGGCAATTCTGGAGCACAAAGCAGCAAAGTCAAATGCTTAACATATCAATGTGCACATTTGGTTTCAACTCATACTTAAAGACTTCAGTGATTAAAACGTCAAGACAGTATGGCATGTTTGTGCTTCGTTATGAGCAATGGTAATTTATCTTAACATTTCTTACAAAAGTCTGGAATGCTTGCAAATTTCTGTTAACATGTAGCTCCTGTTACCAAACAGAATGGCTCTGAGCGATCTGTGGTCTTGACAGCCCTCCACAGAAACAGCTCACAGGAAAAATATTGTCAGTTTTCCTATCAATACTATTTTGTTCTGTGTCCACTATTGTCGAGTTAGTCAATTATCCATCCAAATCTCCTTCTTCCTTGAAGTGGATAAATAAAAAAAGTAGATTGAAGACAGCAGATTTGAGCCATTAAAGCTTTAGGTGCCTCATATATTGCCAGTATGTTTTCTGATGCCTTATGGGCCTTCACTGAAACATTGTTAGTTGCAGTTACTTGAAAACCTTCCAGATTTCACTATTTCCTTTTGCCGATCTTTGCTGCCTTATGTTTGGGGGCCCTGGCTGGTTTAGCCCTTTTTCCTTTGCCTTTCATCCTCCTTTTGGATGAACCTCCCTTGTTCTTATCCACCTCCATGATCTCAACTGAGAGATTTTTCCTGACTTTACTTCTGGACCTGACAACATTCTTGCCTCTGCCCGCCTTTTTTTTCCTGGCACCCCGGGGGGATTTCTCTTCTGTGGACACATTTTTGGACATGTCTTTGGCTGTTTGAACATCTTTGAGTTTGTAGAGTCCTGCTGCACTTGTTCCTCCTCCCTGGAGAACAGTGCCTGCAGAGATCAGTTTCTTCAGGGCCAGTATAATCTTTGAATCAGCATTGTTGCCCACTTTGTAATTGTTCCTGATGTATTTTTGAATTGACTGCAAGGTGCAACCATTTTGATTCTTATCATTATTAATGGCTGATTTGATCATTTCCTCAAAGTTGGAAATGGATGAGGCTGTTTTGCCACCCCTGGCTTTTTTTGCCTTAGGCTGGTTGATTGTCGCCACTGCTGTCGACATTGTGCCTTTACAGGTTCTTTTTTTATGATTTGAAGATTTTAGAGGAATGCGTTTATGTCGGGAGTCCTGTCACTCATTCAGAACGGTGCCGTTGCTCTCACGTTGGACCGCACTACTTGACAGAATCAAAGTTCCCGAGGGTCTTGTCTTTGTCGTCGTCGCGACGTTGCGCCTCCTCTTTGTATCTCCGGCGCACTCCGGGAACGGATGCTCGCTCCACAGTGCTGCTTTCAACTTTTAAAATTTCCTTTAGCCTGCCCCAGGCTTATTTTAAGACTTTGCGCGGACGTAATAGGGAACACCATCTGCAGGCAGCGGATCCCGCACTCTTGGTGATTATGGTACCATGAACATTGTGTTTTCTATCAAGGCCTATAAGCTTACCAACTCGAAGTGATCACGTGGACTAATAGGTGACGCATACGTTAACACGATCAAACCTGCGTTCTGGGGCGAGGCAGCATGGATTTTAAAGGGTTTGTACATAGGCCTAAAACAGAGTACAATAAAATAGTTGGTTATCGCTTGATTTTACCATTATAAGTATACATTTGCAATAGACGTGATGCTTATTTTCGAAATGCGTTTTGGTTAAACGTTTAGTATTCCCAGTGGTTTACCTGAATAGATTCTATGCATCCGTCAATTTTATGGAACCGTCGCGGAGATGCGGTGCTAATTCAGTAGCACTTGTTCAGTGCAAAGAAACCCTGTGGAAACCTTTTTGCAGAATGGATTCCCAGTCTGGTCACAGTCTGAGGGAAGTTCCAGTCTCATCTTTGTCTCTGAGTGTGTTTTTGTCCAAATATTTGCCAATCCCCCCGAACCTGAAGATATGCATATACTGTAAAGTCAATTGGGAGTTCAGGATTGTCTTGATGTGAATGATTGTGGTTGTGTGCAAGTGTGTCATGTTATGGACTGAGACCTTATATAGGGCTGGTTCCTTGACTCCTCAATCTTATACATTAGTCTTTTACGGTACTGTATAATTAAAAAATTATTTGTGTGTATATGTATATGAGTTTTACAGGGATTTGCAACTTTCTGTTAGTGTTGTGCATTTGTAAATCTGCATAATCTCTGCATGACAGAATGAGTAAACTAATAATTCATAAGGTTCTTGAAGTAAAACTGTTTCTGATATTGATCAGAATAAATCAGTTAAGTTGTTTGAGCCTGCTATAACTACAGGTGTGAAGTACAACAAGCATAGCCTACTGAGAGTAAATGATAGGTGTAGACCTAGAACATTCAAATAGGGATTACATTTTTCAGTTGGCCTGGGAGCACCTTGGAATTACATCAGAGATCATGGCAATTATTGCTTGAAGTAGTGGTTTGGTCTGTCAACTTCAGCAGATAAAGAAACATTAAATATGATGCGTGATGAGAATTAGAAATAAGGTTTGAGTGTTCAACAGCCATTCACAAACCACAGTGATCTCTTTTCCTTACATCTACTAAATTTTTAATGGTGTGTGAGGTTTAATACATTTCTTAGCCTTTTGAACAGCCTTCTTTTTTCCTTTGTTTATTTTTCACATTTTTAACACTTAAAAAGTTTATTTTGTTGTCCTATCTATTAGGCAACA
This sequence comes from Polypterus senegalus, assembly GCF_016835505.1. Taxonomy (NCBI): domain Eukaryota; kingdom Metazoa; phylum Chordata; class Cladistia; order Polypteriformes; family Polypteridae; genus Polypterus; species Polypterus senegalus. The sequence goes on from NC_053166.1 coordinate 152,793,906, forward strand.
AACATTAACTATTAGCATCAGGTTGACTGGCAAGAGTTTCACTCAAAAAATTACTGAAACCATATTGATGACTGAAAGCACTGCAAAATGGAAAAGAACTGGTTGGTGGTTTTCTTTGTACATTTGAAAACTCGTCTCTATATACTGATACAGTTTTATATATAGTTCTGATTATTAAATTAGCTTAAAATGTTAATAATAGTTTTGTTACACAAAAATGAAAATAATCAAGACTGTGTACCTTTATGAGGTTTCCTTTACAACAGTATACAATATTACCAACAGAGGGCATTGTATACTTACTCCAAATAATCTGAATAGTTTTCTGCCTGGCTTATCAAGTACAGCTGAAAAATTCTAGAAGTAAATTTAATTTTACCAATTCAACCAAAGTCTGAAATTACACAAATCACCAGCCTTTTAAACAAAAATGCAGACATTAACCCAAAGTCACCCCAGTTGTGTTCCGTAGATTAGCTATTTACACATTTACCCATGTACCAAAAATCAAAATGACCAGAAACTGCAATAAATGTAATAGTCACAACCTTTCTAAATGGGGCATAGTTTGAGCAAATATTTCAAATGGCTGGTAACACTGACATGTTAATATTATTAAAATGATATCATTTTGTGTTAAAAAAAAATTAGATTTCAGAAATAATCTGCTTTGTCTGGGTCACCACTGCCTATGACAGTACCCCCTTTTTCATTTTGTTTAATTTGGCCAACTGAAAATGTATTTATTGGGAATGTGCCACATGTGATTGTTTAAAATTAGAACAATATATTAGTTTATTATTTCACTACAGGGAGTGCAGTTACCTCTCATGCTTTAATCCCCTGCTTTTCATTTGATTCAAAACTCTAAATTGGCAAGATGTGGGTGAGAACAGGTGTGTATATGACTGTCCTGTGATAGATTTGCATCATCATCATCTGCACTTCCTGGTAGGATAGACTGTGGTTTTCCTTAACACTGTTATTATGTCAACAGCATGCCATATGTTACACATGTAGATATGCTGTGTTTTTACAAATACAAATTCCAAAAAGCATCAGTCTTTAAACGATAATTTTTACTTCATACAAATTTTCTTCTCATTTCAAGATAAAACCAAAAAACTTTTTTACCCTTGTATCAGTGATGGTAAGCTCTGTACATCTGCTATAACTCTTACTCTAGTCCTTACAAATGACTAAAGATGCAACTCTTTAAAGATAAAACTCTGAGATGTGATAATTTTTATAATACAGTACCTTGATTGTTATTGTTAATCAAATTAAGTAGCTCTCAAGATTTTTATCACTTGATTTTGTTATTGGTTAGTGTTGTATGAGTAAATACAGTATGTTGTTGCTTCTTTTACAAATTATTTTTACTTAACTTCTTTTGTACCTCACTGACTTTAACAAACTTAATACTTCTTGCACAGCACCTAAAATGTAGTTCTTTCTTGGCATTGTCTTTTACTTCTGATTTATAAATTGTAAATTTGTAAATAATTTTAGTTTGTCAGCTTAACAGTATCTACTCGATTAAACAAGTTATAGTTTTTGTTTTGTAGCATTTGGTAATATTATTGTTTTTCATTTGTGTATACTTTGTAGAGCACCATGTGTTTGAATAGTATTTTTAGGCACTTTATAAAATAAACAGTTGTTGGTAGATTGCCTTTTTAATTACAGTGCTTCAGCTCTCCACATTATCATTCCCACTTAATTCAGTTCAGAATCACAAGGGAAATGGATGCCCGTCCCAGAAGTGTCAGGCAACTGGCATGAACTGGCTTAATTCTAATTTCTGATAATTGCCAATACTGTAACTTACTATAATCTTGCATTTTATGAAATTTCCTATGCTGTAGTGTTTTTCATAAGTACTAGAAAGCCATAAAATAAACTCAAAGTAGCACCAATGTATGAGAGCCAAACCCAACAGTATTAAATTAATTCATTTATTGGTGTTCTTCCCAAAGGTAGGTTAATATCATCCACCTTCACTATTTCTCTTCATATAACTCTTTGCCTTATGTTCACATCCAAGTCTGTTTTTCTTTCATAAGTTAAAAATTTTGTTCTTAGTCAACCTTCTAGGTGGCTTTTCCTTTTAACCAGTACCAGAGTACTTCTGTCGCCAGATATTCTTCTGCTCAAATGTATCCAAATCATTTCCTCTTACAGTTTGAAAAAGCATCCAAAAGCTTTCCATCCTTAGCCACTGTTGGCAAGATTCTGTCATAAGATGTTGCAACTTGATTCCCTAAATAACCACGTTTCATAAGCTGTGAAGTTGATTTTTTGCCCATTGTTCATACCTGGGAACTTCACTCCACTCTTCTGTCCTAATGATTAAACTATAACCCTTTGTTCACAGCTCTTTTTAATTGTTATTTATATTAAATAATTTAGAAAATAGTTCCTAGCAAAAAACAGGAGAAAGGATGGGCACATTTGATAGTTCTAGTATCCTAGTGGTTATTTGATAAGTTACAATGGACCCCAAAATGTAAATGGAAGAGAGACAGGCCAAACAACACCTGGAGGTGAACTGTGGAAACAGAACCTGAAGACCCTGAACTGCAGCTGGGGTAACATACAGAAGTCAAGACAGGCATAAGTGGAAGTAAGAAAGTAAACTATATAAGTACTTTATTTTTCTTTTATTATTCTTATTAGCAATTTCATATTTCAAGAAAACCTCATTGAAATCCATTCATCCATTTTCTGGATATGCTATTTCAATTACAGTCTCAAATGAGCTTGAAACTATTCTGGAAGCACTGACCAAAACAGAAGAAAGCCAAGTCTATTGCAGTTCTGGAGAAACATTGTGGAGGTTTTTTTTTTTTTTGCACACGCATACCATTTATTTAGAGTTAGTGGGATCCTTCACACCTTCTACAACTCTGTAATGGCCAGTGAAATTTTCTATGCTGTGGTGTACTGAGTTGTAACATCCATTGAAGAGAGGCCCACCAAATCAACAAACTAAAGGGACAGGCTCAGTTTTGGGACATACCCTGGACTGCTTGAGGTAGCAGCAAAGTAAGGCATTAAAACAAAACCGAGTGCCATTATGATCAATGCTGCACATCCTCTCTTTGACACACTAACACTAAGGACTTTGAGCCAACGAATTATTCAGCAGAAGTGTGTCAACAAATGTGACTGAGGCTCCTTTATACCAACACCAAAATGCCTACATAATGTCCTACTGTGACTGTAATTGCCAACTCAGAAGTTTTCTTTCTTTTTTAATTTTCTTCCTTTTTAGTTATTCTGCTGTGTGTTCAGACCATAGTGTGTGTGTATATTTATTTAAAGAACTTCTATAAAAAGTCAGATTTCCTCCTGGGGACAATTAATCTATCTATCTGTCTATCTATCTATCTGTCTTCCTCAGGGTGCTCAAGTACCATATGCTTGCTGGTCACTGACTCGATACCTGCAGCCTGCATCTCAATCAAAACTATTACTAGCAAATAATACCAACGCACCATTCCTATCTGAAATGTTAGAAAGCACCAAATGGAAAAAACATAGAGGGCATTATACTAAATAGACCACAGTAGAAAAACATTCAAGAGGATTTTCCCCTGCAGAAAAAAATGCTCTGCTGAGCCACCGAAGGTAAGAATTGAGCATCGAATAGGCAACAGAATTAACGACGACTGCAATAAAATACATGGTCCCTGCATTGGTTCTTTGGCCATTCAAAGAACCACCTATTGAAATCCTCGCATGATAAACAATTGATGTGGCCGTGTTTATCCATTGGTCAGTGCTATTGATTCTTGGTGTAAGGACTTCTAGTAAGTGCTCTGCGGGATTCTCCATCATTAAGGATTCCTATTATAACGAGTTACATTCGTCACGCGACTCCGGAAGGCCCTCTGGCTATTTAAGGCGTCAACGTTATTAGATGTAATTTTCCTTCAGGTTACTGCAGAATGAGGTGCGCAAGCTGCAGAAGGAGAAGAGCATACGCCGCAGGTGGAGCGCTAACATAAAATCAGTGAACCGTCTGCGGCGGAGTCCTGGAATAGTCCCCGCCTAGCCAAACGTCTATTGGCTTTGGCGCTCCACACCTCTCGCTGTTAATTGGGTGAGAGTAGAGAGTGAGGCGTGATTTAATATAGTCTGGTTAGCGCTCCCTCTTCACTGTCGCTCGTGCCCCGGGCTCGGTTTTCACACATCGGTCTCCTGCTATGCGCCTGGCTTTTGTGGAGCCAACCTTGACCTTGCATTTGGAGCTGCCGTCAGCAGAACCCCTGTGCCTTCTGCCCTCATTCTCAATTTCACTTATTTCTTGGGCCGGTATATGGATAGAAGTTCCCTGTTTAAGCTCATACAGGAGCAGGTAAGCGCAGGCGCGCCGTTTCTATGGTAACTGCGGGCATACTACGAATCTTGGGGCTCTCGGGAGGGGTACTCATGAATGTAAAAAAAAAAAAGTGACTGAAGGCATACTGACTAACTTCGAGATCGGAGATAGAGCTGGAGAGTGAAAAGTAAGTTTCTGAGATTTCTGTCATACTGAAGAACCGCTAACCGTGTTGGGATGGATGGATTCTCCCTCACGCGAGGGGCGTGGACTCCATGTTTAGTTGAACTGTTCAGCAGTGTGCTGTAGTGGCAAGGCTAGTATCTATTGTGACGTACTGCACGTCTCGCTCATTCCTTACTCACCCCTCACCCTCTTAGATATTAGAAAAGGAACGGACGTGGGCTACAAGCGAAGGTACGGGTAAATTCATTCATTCATTCATTCGTTCATTCATTCATCCATTCATTCATTTATTTAACAATTCCGAGGCCACCATTTGCACTGATGGACTTCTTAATCTGCTATGTTCTGTTGACAAATGTACTACTACTATTACGGAGGCATTTTATCATTCTTTTTTGAAATTTCAATGTGAATTTCAGTCATTGAACAAGTGTATGTGTAAATATGATGTACAGTTTTTTTAAAGAAAATCAAAATTCTGAAGTCAAAACTAAAGCTTTATTGTAGCTGAATATTTTAATGTAAGTTATTGGTACAGTCTTCAGACTTCATGGTGCTTGACCCTCCCAGCCCTCGATTTTAATAAATTCAGTGTGAGGTTGACAGGTGTACCCTGTGTTCTGGCGGATTTCTCTCATAATTCAAGGCCACATATACAGTGTATCACTGATCTATATAATGTACAGATTGTAATAAAACCATGGAAGCAATAAAATAATTATATAAAAATGAAAAACTGTGTGCATAACTTTCCCAGTGGTGGACTGGTTCCTGTGGCATGTTCTGGTTCCTTGCAATGCCTACTTAAGATAGAAAAAGAAAGGTACTGTAGACTTTTAACAATTATCAATAAGTGCAATGAATATATTGAATACAATTCTGAGCAAAAGAATATCTTTTTAATCTTCTTTTTCTTTCAGCTGCTCCCGTTAGGGGTTGCTACAGCCGATCATGTTCTTCCATATCTTTCTGACTTTTGCATCTTACTCTGTTACACCCATCACCTGCATGTCCTCTCTCACCACATCCATAAACCTTCGCTTAGACCTTCCTCTTTTCCTCTTCCCTAGCAGCTCTATCCTTAGCATCCTTCTCCCAATATACCAAGCATTTCTCCTCTGCACATGTCCAAACCAATGCAATCTCGCCTCTCTGACTTTGTGTCCCAACTGTCCAACTTGAGCTGACCCTCTAATGTACTCCTTTCTAATCCTATCCATCCCCGTTGCACCCAGTGCAAATCTTAGCATCTTTAACTCTGCTACCTCCAGCTCTGTCTCCTGCTTTCTGGTCAGTGCCACCGTCTCCAACCCATATAACATAGCTGGTCTCACTACCGTCCTGTAGACCTTCCCTTTCACTCTTGCTGATATCCGTCTGTCACAAATCACTCCTGACACTCTTCTCCACCCATTCCACCCTGCCTGCACTCTCTTTTTCACCTCTCTTCCACAATCCCCATTACTCTGTACTGTTGATCCCAAGTATTTAAACTCATCCACCTTCACCAACTCTATTCCCTGCATCCTCACCATTCCACTGACCTCCCTCTCATTTACACACATGTATTCTGTCTTGTTCCTACTGACCTTCATTCCTCTCCTCTCTAGAGTATATCTCCACCTCTCCAGGATCTCCTCAACCTGCTCCTGACTATCGCTACAGATCACAATGTCATCAGCAAACATCATAGTCCATGGGGACTCCTGTCTAATCTTGTCTGTCAACCTGTCCACCACCATTCCAAATAAGAAAGGGCTCAGAGCTGATCCCTGATGTAATCCCACCTCCAACTTGAATGCTTCCGTCACTCCTACCACAGGCCTCACCACTGTCACACTTCCCTCGTACATATCCTGTACAACTCTTACGTATTTCTCTGCCACTCCTGACTTCCTTATACAATACCACAGCTCCTCTCGAGGCACCCTGTTATATGCTTTCTCCAGGTCCACAAAGATGCAATGCAACTCCTTCTGGTCTTTAAACTTCCCCATCAACATCCTCAGAGCAAACATTGCATCTGTGGTGCTCTTTCTTGGCATGAAACCATACTGCTGCTCACTAATCATCACCTCACTTCTTAACCTAGCTTCCACTACTCTTTCCCATAACTTCATGCTGTGGCTCATCAATTTTATTCCCCTGTAGTTACTGCAGTCCTGCACATCCCCCTTATTCTTAAATATCGGCACCAGTACACTTCTTCTCCACTCCTCAGGCATCCTCTCACTTTCCAAGATTCCATTATACAATGTGGTTAAAACCTCCACTGCCATCTCTCCTAAACACCTCCATGCTTTAATAGGTATGTCATCTGGACCAACGGCCTTTCCATTTTTCATCCTCTTCATAGCTGTCCTTACTTCCTCCTTGCTAATCCGTTGCACTTCCTGATTCACTATCTTCACATCATCCAACCTCTTCTCTCTCTTGTTCTCTTTATTCATCAGCCTCTCAAAGTACTCTTTCCATCTGCTCAACACACTCTCCTCGCTTCTGAGTACGTTTCCATCTTTATTACCCTAACCTGCTGCATATATTTCCCAGCTCGGCCCCTCTCTGTAGCCCACTGGTCCTTTTCTCCCTCTTTAGTGTCCAACCTGTCATACAACTCATCATACACCTTTTCTTTAGCCTTTGCCACCTCTCTCTTCACCTTGCACCTTATCTCCTTGTACTCTTGTCTACTTTCTGCATCTCTCTGACTATCCCACTTCTTTGCCACCCTCTTCCTCTGTATACTCTCTTGTACTTCCCCATTCCTTCCTCTTTCCAAATGTCACGCCAAGCACCCTTCTTGCTGCTATCCTTACTACATCTGCTGTAGTTGCCTAGTTGTCTGGTAACTCTTCACTGCCACCCAGTGCCTGTCTCACCTCCTCCCTAAACTCAACTTTGCAGTCTTCCTTTTCCAACTTCCTCCATTTGATCCTTGGCTCTGCCCTCATTCTCTTCCTCTTCTTGATCTCCAACATCATCCTACAGATCACCATCCTATGCTGCTTAACTACACTTTCCTCTGCCACCATTTTGCAGTCTTCAGTCTCCTTCAGATCAATTCTTCTGCATAGGATGTAATCTACCTGTGTGCATCTTCCTCCACTCTTGTACATAACCCTATGTTCCTCCCTCTTCTTAAAATATGTATTCACCACAGCCATGTCCATCCTTTTGGCAAAATCCACTATCCTCTGACCTTCTTCATTCCTCTCCTTGACACCATACCTACCCATCACCTCCTCGTCTCCACTGTTCCCTTCACCAACATGCCCAATGAAATTCGCTCCAATCACCACTTTCTGTCCCTTGGGTACACTGTTCATCACTTCATCCAACTCACTCCAAAATCTTCTTTCTCATCCATCGCACACCCAACTTGCGGGGCATATGCACTAACAACATTCATCATCACACCTTCAATTTCCAGTTTCATAATCATTACTCTGCCTGATACTCTTTTCACCTCCAAAACATTCTTGACATACTGTTCCTTCAGAATAACCTCTACTCCATTTCTCCTCCCATCCACACCATGATAGAACAATTTGAATCCACCTCCAATCCACCTGGCCTTACTCCCTTTCCATTTAGTCTCTTGCACGCACAATATATTAACTTTTCTTCTCTCCATCATATCTGCTAACTCTTTCCCCTTACCAGTCATACTGCCAACAAGTTCCTACCCTCAGTTCCATTCTCTTTACTTTCCTCCTCTTCTCCTGCCTCCAGACACGTCTCCCTCCTCTTCTTCGGCCAACAGTAGCCCAATTTCCGCCAGCACCTTGTTAGCTAACAGTACTGGTGGCGGTTGTTGTTAACCCGGGGCTCGACCGATTCGGTATGGAAATTTGTATTGTTGTCCGCATATTGATTTGGCAAAATTTTACACCAGATGCCCTTCCTGACGTAACCCTCCCCGTTTATCCAGGCTTGGAACCGGCACGAAGAAACACACTGGTTTGTGCATCCCCTGTGGCTGGGTTAAAAGAATATCTTTTTAATATTTTGGCAGACATGCTTATGATTTTTTTTTGCATGACAAATAGACAAGTTGAAATTTTTTGTTTGAACTTTTTTTAGAGCAGTTAATAAGTAGTAGTGAATGTTTTGTTTCTTGTAAACATGACGTAAAAGATTGCCATTAAATCCAAATAAAATCTTAAAATAGGCTACGCCTTCATATATCTTGCTTAGTGTGATTTTTGTTGTAGTTTAACCATAATTGTTTACACACATTTGAATGGGTGTAAGACACCATTCTGTTTTCACTCTATTTTGGTTTATTTAAACAACTCCAAAAGCTTGTTAAAATGCCTTAACATTATCAACATAAGTGATAAAAGTATTCATTGGTACTTTTCAGTCATGAAAAAGGTCCCTTTGATTTATGGTGACTGGTGCTGCATTTTAGAAACTAAGCAGAAATAATTCATTAATGTGATCTCAAAACTAATGTTTGCCTTGATATTTTGTGGGAAGCGTATATTTACTGTGCCATATTCTTTAAATGTTGGAGCAGAACTGTTTCCATGAGATACTGATTTCTTTAGGTATTAATGGATTTATTTTATCATAATAAGTTATTTTGGTTCTCAAATAATACCAAATCATAGTCCAACATTAGTCAGAAACATAAACAAGTACATAGTATATTCTACAGGAATAAGAAGTCCAGCATAGGAAACAAAAGATGATGTATAGTGTACAAAAAAAGTAATATTTTCTTTAAGAAAGCAACTTTAGAACTTGGTGAACCATTGGTGTAACACTAGGCCTTTGGCTGCCATTGTGCCTGCTAGTAATCAGTACTACAGTTAGCCATAGCCTAGGAAATGAGCACTCATGAAATTATTTATGTCACACTTGAACTTTTTCATTTTTTTCTCATCATCCCATTGTATCATTTTCCATTCTGGCTTAGAGTATTCCATTTACTTCCCAGCAAATTGTAGAAAGACATACATATGTACACACACTCATCAGCCATAACAATAAAACCACTGCCAGGTAAGGGAATGACTATCTCATTCCAGTGGCACCTGTCAAGGAGTGGGAAATATTAAGCAGCAAGTGAATAGTCAGCCTCTGAAGGTGAGGTGTTGGATGCAGGAAAATTGGGAAAGCATAAGGATCTGAGTGACTTTGACAAGGGACAAATTCTAATGGCTAGATGTCTGGGACAGATCACTTCCAAAACAGCAGGTCTTGCAGAGTGTTCTCGCTATGCAGTGGTTGTTACCTACCAAAAAGTGGTCCAAAGATGGACACCCGGTAAACTGGCAATAGGGTCATGGGCATCTAAGGTTCACTGATGCTTATGAGGAGTAAAGGCTAGTCTATCTGATTCAATCCCACAGAAGAGCCACTTTATCAAAAACTGCTTAAATATTTAATGCTGACCATGGAAGAAAGGTGTTAACGCACAGTGCATCACAGCTTACTGCAGAGCCACAGACTGGTCAGTGTGCCAGTACTGACCCCTATCCACAGTTGAAAGCACCTACAATTGGTATGTGAATGTTAAAACGTGACAACAGAGCAATGGAAGAAAGTGGCCTGGTGTGGTGAATCACATTTTTTTAAGGTTATGTGGACAGCAGGGTGCGTAATGTGTCATTTACTTGGGGAAGAGATGGCAGCAGGATGCACTATGTAAGAAGACAAGCCATCAGAGGCAATGTGATGCTCAGGTCAGTGTTCTGCTGGGAAACCTTGGGTCGTGGCTTTCATGTGGATGTTACTTTGACATGTGTACCACTTACCTAAAAACTGTTGCAGACCAAGTAAACCCCTTTATGGCAGTGGCCCCACTAAAGTGCAAAAATCATTCCAGAATGGTTTGAGGAACACAACAAAGAGTTCATGGAGGAAATCGTGCTGGTGCTGGAACATCTGTATTAACTGAAATTACACCCTCACAAAACCAAGTTGATTTAATGTACTTAATCATGAAGCTCTGAACTACACAGTACAATGTGAAAAAAGGAACTTAAACTTGTTTTCATACTTTAACTGTGTTTATAATTATGAATCTTCATTTTGTGCTCATCTATGGACAAAGCAACATTAGATAACATGTACTTGTCTGAATGTGCAAATGATATGAGATCACATTAAATAACTATTACATCAAATCTCATGTTGTTTTCATATTCTGCCTTCAAAGACAGAAAAATGTTTTTATAGTTCAAAACAATTTTAAGCAGCTTATTAACAGACTTATCAGTGTGAGAGAGTGAGGTAGAAACTCAAGAGGAGCAAATTTAGAAATCAAAATGATTTTATTACTGCAAAACATGTGTTTAGTTATCAGTTATGTTTTTGAAATGTGATTTTTTAATTCTTTATCAATTTCTCTAGTTACCTGTAATTACTTGAAATTTCATCTATAGCACCATCTCTTCTAGTCCGAGTTTGCAAACTTGATCTAGACCTTGGAGTCAAAGGGAATGGGTGTTTGGGAGTTACTATTGATCATTCTCTGAAAGCGTGTTACATTTGTTTGGCTGTTTTTTGGGAAAAGAAAAAAAAGTCTCTTCTCTTACCTCAGAAGTCCATGAGCTTTAGATACCTACCTCGGAAGTTGGGATCTATGATGGCTGAAAGTGGAAAGTTTGTGATCTCTGGATGTCTGATGTGTCATTTCGTATGAACAAGAACCCCAATGTTAATTTCTAGTCATACTTTGTTAGTTAATTGGTGAGAAATTTTTTTTTTTGATCAGTCTCCAAATTATGGGGAATTGTTTATGGCTTGTCCAACTTCATCTGTAAAAAAAAACATTCAAATCAGTCATGGCCACATAACTCATGTACAATACATGCATATTTTTCTTAGATTTCTTGGGCATCACTTGTGAAGCTAAGAAAGATTACATTTTTTAAGTTTCACATGCCTCCAAGATGTCCCAATTAAAGCCATTTTTCTGGATAGTTAACATTGGAGCACATCATGTTCAACTCATATTTATATTTGGACCATTTTTTTTATCCAACTTTTTGTGCTTTGGGAAATTTTGACTTGTACAATTTTTTTTTTAACTGCTCTTCGATTAATGCTGAATGTTATCTTCTATTAGGATCCTTTCTAACCAACTGAGGAACTTCCCAAAGACCTGTTTTTAAAGTTAGGATTTCCTTTTAAGAAACAGACAGACATGATTTAGCAAAACATACAATGTCTTATGAAAGGGAGGGCAATGAGATTGAATGAATATTTTAGACACATGAACACTAACTTTGGTATAGAAAGAATTAGTGGATACCCAATTTTTTATTGGATCCTTGAGGTTTGTGAGTATTGGTGAGGAAATTAATAAAGTAAAAGAACCTGTAATAAGTGGTTGTTAAGAATTTCAAAAAGTTGAAAGAACAATACTTTATTTGAATGTTTTGGTTTTTCACCTAGAAATTTGTATACATTTTTATCTGCAGTAGAAATGTATGTGTTGTGTTATTTGTTAACTTTATTAGTTGCATTATTGTACTTGATCCGAAATGACTGCCATGAATTTATTTACCTTGCAGTAAATAAGTTTAGAAAACAAATACTCTGAATTATAGTATGTGCTTCTATTAGAAGGTGGCAGAAACTGTGTGGAGTGAATATTTTCTTTTATTTTTTTTGATAGCATAACATTGAGGTAGAGTTTTAGAAATTGCAAGGCTGTTCTTTTCCCTTGAAGACCTTTAGAACATGGCAGTGTACCATGTGATATATCTAGCTCGTGATGGCTTAAATTGATGCCATGTGTTTTGCAGCTAGTTAGCATGAATGCTGAACCATTTTTAGAGTCTATTAATTCAAGTTCCCCATTTTTTAAATACGGTATATGCACAGTATACACAGTGTTATGGATGGGATGCCCCATAACGGAAGGACCTGGGGAATGGACATATACAGGGCAGTACCCCTCAACCCACCAGGCGATAAATAGCAGCCCCCCTGAGTTGCTGAAGCATCATGGTCTCCCCCTGGTGGCCACAACAGTATATAACAATATTTGATCTATTTCTTCTCTTTGAAGTGTACTGTGACTCTTGTTGTGATTGGGCTTTCACAGTACAGTGTGTATGCTTAGTTAGTTTAAAATTTAGTTTGAAAATTCTGTGGCACTACTGTTACCTAGCTGTATGAGTCTATATCAGTGTTTTCATTTAGTGCAATATTATAATGTAGATATAATTAATATTCATGTTGCTTTAGTACAATATTATAATGTAGTTATAATTAATATTATCACCTGTAGGAAACACTTTTGATAATTGCATTTTTAATAAGCTTACCCAGTTATGACAACACAGGATTTATTTTTGCTAAATGTAGTATGTGCTTTCATTCCTTATCTAGTGTCATCTAGAGAAAAGCCAAGCAAAATGACACCTTTTATTGGCTAACTAAAAAGATTCCAATATGCAAGCTTTCGAGGCAACTCAGGCCCCTTCTTCAGGCAAGATGTAATCAATGTAATTGCCTCGAAAGCTTGCATATTGTAATCTTTTCAGTTAGCCAATAAAAGTTGTCATTTTGCTTGGCTTTTCTCTACATTCATAATGGCTAACACGGTACAACACCCTAGTACTAGTATCATCAATACATTTTTAAAGTTCACTAACATTATTTGAGACTTTATTTTTCATGTGGCGTAACTAGCCTAACATTCCTCTGCTGACTTGACCTCAAGTTGAGTCTTCTTCCCCTTCCTATATTTAATTTTCCTTCCCATATACTATTTTACTTATCTGCTGAATACAATATATATTACTGACTCCACTAAGACAAAATTTATCAGCTTTTTGAAAGACTACAATTGGATTTTTTGAATTGTAACAAAATTAAACTTTATTTTTTCAAATCAAGTTTGTTAAATATAGTTTGAGCAAATTAAGTTAATGTTATTGTTTGGAATTCTGTGCTCATGTATTTTAAGCAAGTCAATAGTACAGAAATTATTATTATATTTTGCCTTCAAGGCAACTTTACATTCATGTTACTTTTATATACACATTAATATAGTTTGCAGGTCTTTCTTTTACAGTTGGAGCACAGGCAGGTTAAGTGACTTCCTCAGGATCACACAGTGAGTCTCAGGCAGGAACTCAACTAACAGCCATGTGGTTTAAAGTGCCGTGCCCCCGCCAGTGCCCTACATTGCCTGCTTATGCAAAAAATGTACTGATTTATAGTTACAGGTGTCTTTTTAATTTCATGTATATGAGTTACATCTGTAACTTTCTACTTTCTGGGCAACTCCTCTATCCTAAGGGACTATTAGAATGTCATGTTTTGTTGTTGGCCTAAGATTGTGTTTGTGTGCCTCAAATTGTGGCTTTTGTCCTTCATAAATTACTGTGTTGTTCATAATATCAATGTCACAATCATTTAAATTATCAAAACCTCATACCTCAATGCCACTTTCTCTTGACTTTTTTGATATTAATTTTTGGAGTTTTTACTTTTGGCTATTTACTTTTTGGTGTTATTGAACTTCTGGCTGTTTAATGACCTAATTTTTTGGATATGGTTTTGGCTTCTGATTTTGTTTAATTGATTTTGAATTTGCATTGATAACTATAGTATCTTCTCAGACATTATTTGATTCAGGTCCTGACCTAAAGAATGAGAGTAATACCTGTTTGTTCATGGCCACATGCATAGGTTTCATGGTGATTTTTTAATGTGAATTGCTAAAGTCAATATTCGTAATTCATCCTCTTGGCGAGAAGAACTCTCTTCCTTTGAATGTGAGAAATATCAGGGATAGATTGGTGTGGCATCAAGGGCAGGTTTGTGCCTTCCCCCTGTTGCTATTGGAATAGCCTACAGCCCCACACAACCTTGACCATAAATTATGTTATATAAAAAATAGTTGAAATGATATGAAGGGAGAATTCAACAAGTTTTCTTTTTCAGATTTTCTCTTTAGATTAATATTTTTGTTACTGACTTTGAATTATTTACTGTACTCCCTTATATTTGACATCTACTGGTGTTTGCACAAATTAAATGAAGAGATCCAAATTTATGCAATTAATTTATATCAAGAAGAATACCATTCTGTAATAGTGCAGTGATTAGTGTGCATGCTCTATAACTTTAAGGACTCTGATTAAATTGTCATGTTCTTTTCATGCCACCATATACAGTACTCTGGGTTCTTAATAAAGCAGGCAGATATGTATGTTTGGTTTATTGTCAATTCTAAAATGCTCTGTGCAAACTTAAAGGAACCATTTAACTTAAAACAAAGGTCTTAGAAATGTATGAGGACACTAATGTGCTCTAACAACATAAAAGGACACAAAAAGAATGTGTATGTAGATATAGGAACTATATTTTAATGTTTTACAGTTTTTTGGGTTTTTTTTGCATTATGTTTTCTTACTTAAAATTGTTATTTGGATTACCTCAGACAATTTAATGTTATAATTCACCCGTGTTTTCTATTGCCTGGAAATGGCATGATGAAATATGGATTACGATTGGCTTATTCAAAAGAAATTGCTTGGAGTTAACGTGTTTTGTATATGTCTGTGCAGGTTTTCCTCCCGGTAATTCAGTTTACTCCCTACATTCCAAACATACAAGGGTTAGGTTAACTGGTGACTGAGTGTGTAATTGGTTACTCTAAACAGGGCTCGTGTGAGTGAGTATTGGTGCATCTGTATGTGTGAATGTGCCTTGTTCTAAACTGGTACCATGTCAAGGGTTGGTTCCGTGTCTCTTGTCCAGTGTAGTTCTCATAGTCATCAGTTTCTCACAGGGTAACTAGAAAATGGATGAGTAAATAGAAGTAAGCCTCCACCATTGATTAGTCTCTGAGCTGAATCTTTCAATCTACTATGTTTAGAATAATTTCTTATGTAACGGACTCCTGCCTTTATTTTTTGCACTTGTTTCTAGTCTAGTCTTTTAAAAACTTAAGCATATCAATTAGTTTTTTAAAGATGTCAGCTTGGCAGAAAACCTCAAGTCATTTACTTTATTGGTGTAAACACAAAAAGGACATAAAATTGAGGTTTCCTTCAGCCTGCTTCTTGAAAAAGAAAAAGCAACATATGTTGACAATAAAGAAATTACTAATTTCTCTGAACCGTTAAAAAAAAAGCAATACTCTAAGATTGGCTTCAGACTAGGCTTTGTGTATGGATGATTTATTATCACTCGAAGCCATGAAGTACGTAACTTCATTGATCCCCAATGGGACATTCACGTGCTCCACTATGCTTTGTGCTACTCACTAATATAGTAAAGCTTGATTATACTGTCAGTCCCCTAATGTGCCTGCTTGCTTATTTTTCCTGTAGTAAATCCTAAGCTTTAAGGACCACATGCGACTATTTACACTTTTTAATATTCAGTGGTAAACTACAGATATTAACATATATAATAAATGTGTACATTGCCAAGGACAGGTGCTTTTTAAATGGTACATTCTGTTAATTAGCATTTTTTAGTTGTGGAGGTAGTAATAGTATTAGTGTTTGTGCAGTAGAAGCATCTGTACTTCACTTACTAACACACACATTCATTTTTTTCTTGTTTGTACCTTGCAGTTATATTAGGAGACATAAAGAGTAGTTTTATATTTGGTAAATTCTAACAACCTTCATTATCCAAAAACTTTACATGTAGGGAACCTGTTGACTTTTTTTTCAGAAAGAAACATTACTTTGTGAAATAGTGTCATCTCTGAATTCATAAAGAAGAATCATTATTTAGCATGCATGTTTTGTGTCTTTAGGGATAATAAGTTGACTGGCCTAGATGGAGATGTGTGCAGCACACAGTCTAGGATGTGAGCCTGGCTCTCTCATCTTTGAGAAGAGTGAGGCTTTGACTATAGCAGTTTGTTTCTATGACAACAGATGCAGCTCAGCAATAACATGGTTTCATCACCGTTCTTTTCATGCTTTCAAAATTATACTGGTGCATTCTATATAGTGTAATTGTGGAACTGTCAGAATAGCTAATTTATATCACACTGAAAATAATTTGGTGCTGTACAGTATTAAGAAAATTAGGCAACCTTTTGATGCCCACTTGATTCTTATTTAACAAGAACAGATCACTGTGGCAAAGAAAAAGAGACCATAATATGTTGAAATGGAATTTTCCCACTTGGTTATTTAACTTATCAAATTTCTTACTGAAACCTAAAATTACAATGACTGAAAACAAACCTAAATCGCTTCGTATCCTAAGCACTCAAACAGCATTTAATAAAAGAGCTAAATACTGTAATGTAAAATTTATTTAGGGTGAGAACAATTGTGCCATTCTGTTTAAAGCTAAAACAGTATATACCGCTGACCTCGAGTAACAAAAAAAATTTAAAAAAACAATTAATTCTAAATCAATTAAAAGAGCTTGAAATAAGGAGTGGATGTTTTCCAGATGTTTATACTAAAAAGTAAGCATATTAAATGGTCTAAACTCAGGAAGCAGTTTTTCATATAAAGGGTCATGGGAGTCTGAAGCAAATTACTGTGTCATGTACTTGAAGCAGAGATCTTGAAGCATCTGTCTGGATGTGATATTGGGAATGGCACAACTACTAGTAAAAAGATAAACAGCTTGAATGAGTGGACTGTATTGTCACCTTTCACGTGTAATATTTTGTATGTTCTTATATAAACAGAGAGGCGGGGGTAAAACTAAATAAGATCACACTCTTAAAACTGACATGTCCTTTTTTAAATGAGCACTGATTTTTAAAAACCTCAATACTGCAGTACATTTCATTCATCTTTCCATTTTTACTTTCCTATATAAATACAGTAGGGATGCATATATGAAAAGTATTGTGACAAGGTTAAAAATTTAGAATTCACAGATTTGTTTAGGTAAAGCTATGTCTGGATATATCAGATGTTATCTGTTGCAGCATTACAGGGATCCATAATTTATGCTGGAAAAATCAGGTTAAAAACAAGATCAGTTCTTGCAAGAGATGCCAGTCCATCACTGGAAACTTTGGACACCGTTACACACACCTGCATTTACCCATATTGGGTAAATTTTAAGTTGTTCTTTAACCTAAAGTGTATGTCTTTGTAATATGTCAGAAAACTATACCCATAAAAACAACATGAACTTGGAGATAATGTGCAGATTCCAACAGAGACAATGAACAAGTTGGTCATCTAAATCAACTGTGAGACAGGGCTGCCAGCTTATTGGCATCATAATATATTTTACCACCTTTACCACAGCAGACTTTTGAGAAATCTAAATATAACAAGGACATGTTTTTGTTTCTCTTGTACTTGTTAAACTGATTACTTAAAATAAATGGTCATCCATTTCTCTCCACATTTTTGAACTAGAACTTACTTCTTCTACCTTGTTGCTTGTTATAGCCATTAGCCATAGAAGCACATTCTTAAATATCCTGTCTCTAAGGTTGAGAACATGGTGGCAGCTCAACAACCAGGTGACCATTCACAAACTGCCAAAACCATTCTAATTTTCAAAACGAGGAGCAGGCAATAAAAAAGAATTTCATACTGGTGGCATACTTTATCTTTATATGGAGATGATGTTAATAAAGGAATAGTCACAAAAGAGGTCATTGATAGTGATGCATAATGGGGCATCTGTATTTTAAAAATGGACAAATCCTGCAAGACAGTGAACAAATATTATAGCATAACAACAGCTATCTCTGGCACAAACAGAGATGCAGTTCAAGCATAGCATAGGAAATATAAAAATTGCAGCACAAATAGAAACACAAATGAGCTTTGAATTTTATGTGGCATATTTAAAATATAGTAAGGATCAAAAGGAGGTATATAAATCAAATACACATTATAAATAAAGTAACAGAACAGGATAAACTGATAAAGTGACATGTAAATCTTTCAAGGCTAGGAGATCACGTCAATGTACAGCGTGGTGGTTAAAATGGTATCAAAATGTTAAGTATAAAGTATTGAAATTTGTAAAAAAACAAATAAATAATAATCCTAATGTATTTTTTACACTTTGAAGCAGTATACACTACTATAAGCATAAAAGCATGCTGTTTCTCACCTTAACCATGGGAATAGATTTTGGAAAATGATGAGATATTACAAATGAATTAAAATATTTATATACAGAAAACCAAATTTTAAAGAGAACAAAGTCTTTCTTGCATGTTTTTTATTAATTCTCAGAAAGCATTATTGTTCTTCAAAGGTGTGACAATCCAAAAAGACCTCGCTCCTATTATATCAATTAAGTTTCGAATAATTGTATGTACTTCCTAAAAATGATCACTAATGTTTGTGAGATAAGAAAAATTTCATAGTGTTGTCCCATTGCCTGTCCATCAGAGTTCTAGGTGTGATGTTAACATAAATGATTGTAGCCTTTTATTTTACAGCTGGATCCAGAGAACACCGGTTTCATTGCAGTGGAGAATTTTACCAACTTGGTGGAGCACCATGAGTTGCAGCTCGATCCCTCCAAACTTGAGATGCTTTTTGCCTTGGTGCAGAGCAATGAGGAGGGGCAAGTATGCTACCAGGAGTTGATTGAACTAGTGAGTAAATGCAAGGCCTCAGTTGGTGTTAAAAAAAACCAAAAAAACTGTAAGGTGTAATCCTTTGTGTCCACTGAACCCAACATAAAAACTGGTGACTTGGATAGTCAAGAGGGGTCAGTCATGAAATGGCAGCAATTACACAAGTTTGAATTTATAACAGACAGTGGTCAGTGTACTGGCTGCCCTTCGTAGCAGCAGTCTTTGGGCCTAGTAGATTTCTGGTAGATTTCAACAGAAACTAGTTTAGGGCAAGTCTCTTCTGGACTGGCCTGTGAAGGCCCTTGCCTGTTTTATGGTTGTTTTTGGAAGCCTCAACCCCTTTTCACCATGTGTGAGACTCCATTTTACAACAGTGATGTCATGTATGGGACACTTTTGGTTGAACTTTCCTAGCAACACCATAGAAACAGTATATACAAAACTTCTCAAAATGGCAACATCCATACAAAAATAGGTGGCACTGCAGGAGAATGTAAATGATTTTTAACATAAAATAAAATAAGGGTTACCATTGGATTCCCTGGTCTCTAACAACCCTGAAACATTGTAATACATTATTTTTTGAGTCCCAAAATCTATACAGAAAAATTAAAAACAAAGGGCAGATCATGACAGTCGGGAGTAATGTTGTAAACAAAGGGAAATGTTATATCTATGGGAAGAAGAAATGTAAGTACTGGCATAACTATAGGCAGTGCAGTGGGGTCAGTTGCACTGGGGTACCCACAGTGACAGCATGGTTGTTGTTTTGCAAGGCTTTACTATTAACGTGTTTCCCCACTTGACACTGGATTAAAAAGGTTAATGGTGTTATCATTCCCACATCTCCAAAAATGTCACTTATACACTTGATATTTCTCATTGTATTCTCATTTAATTTCACATGGGCCAGTCTGCTTAATTTATTGTGCTAGAATTAATCAAATTTCAGTTGTGCAACTAAATGCAAGTAGTTACAGAGACAGTATTTGCAATGTATAGTCAACAGTAAAACAAAAAGGCTTTAGGTCATTGATACACTTGTCTAGAGTTATTTATTTCAATATGATATCACAACAGACTATATTTAAAACTAGCCACATATCTTCTTTGGTTTTATTTGATGTCTTTAAAAGTCAAAGAAAACAAATAGCACTTTTAAGTGAGATCTCTGATGTTTCTCTAACACATCAAAGCTATGCTATCATTGTGAAAGCTGATGCTGTATTGTCCCGGTGGTTGTGTATATAAGTCAAGATTTAGTTCCTGCATATTTCTATCACAAAAACATTGTTTCCTATTTATTCTGAATACTTCTAACAAATAACAGGTTGTATGAATGGATAGTCTGACTGTTCACTCTCTTCTCTTTGTCCAAAGTGTAAATATATGATGGTCAATCAACAAGTAAAAGCGATTTAAAAATTATGCAGTAACCATAACGGATCGAAACTGATGCAATACAACACTTTATGATGGCTTTTGGGTAGTTCAAACATTCACAGTGTAGTGCTCTGCCATTAATCTGGTTAAACTAAGGTCAAGCGAACAGGGATACTCTGCTGAGGGACTGCACCATTGTTTAGGTAGAGGGAGTGAAACCTGTAGAAATTCACTGAAGGATGTTGCCTTGTTCAGATCAGTAAGTTGTTATGGGTACCATAAAGTTTCTGCAAGTCAGGTACACAAAGTCATCATGCATTATGGCATGTGTAGAACCATAGCTGATATCCAGGCATTTGCCATGTCAATGTGGGCTTGTATGCGTGATGTTAATGGTTGACTAGATCGAACTTTGTCGGTTACACTTGTTGTTCCTGCTTTAAATGTTTGTACCTTTCATTGAGTCATGATCTTTTAACTTCCATACTTTGCCAACATCCTTTGGTAAATTTCAGCACGTTTCACTCCCACTTCTTATAGAAATCTCACAACAGCACGTTGTTTAGCAATGGTGCAATCCTGCAACAGAGCACCCATGTTATTTTAACCTTGACTTCAACTGGACTAACAGCAGAGCACTGCTCTTTGTTTATTTGAAGTACCCATAAGCCATCGTGAACATGTTGTATTGCATCCATCAGCTTCTATCCATTGTGGTTACTGCATAATTTTCACATTGCCTTTACTTTTTGACTTACCCTTGTATGTACTGCATTTCATTCTGTTAAACAATTATAAATTGACCTGGTTTTAAATATAATTCTTTTCCAAACTGAAATCTACTACTTCATATGAATCTATTGTGTGGGATAAAGATGTGACAAAAATAATTTCCAATATATAAGAGACATTAAGGAATATTTCCTGAATTTGCTTTTTTACCTTTTTACTTTCTTCCTCTGGTTCAGGCAATGATGATAACACTGTAAGCTACTTAAACAGAATACTTAATTTTTATCTTTGTTTAGGATACCTTCACTAGTTTTTAGATATAAAAGAGACTGACTTGTCAGTTTTAAGTAATTACAGAATTTCACTGTTTTTCCTTATTTGTAGAAACTGTTAGTAAAACTAAACTAGAACCCAACTAAGCTCAGAATCATTGAGCTGTGTTTAATGAAACAGAATCCCTGTCTCAAGTATGAATTATTAGATGGGTGGGTCCTTCATCCGACACACTCATGTTTATAGTTTCCTTTGATTAAGAAATTAAACAATATTGTTCAGTAGACATGAATATTAAAGGTCTCTTCATTTAGAACAGTGACAAATTAATGTCATTTTTTTCATATAGCAATCACTAATTGCTGGGTGAATCTAGATATGTATAAACAGAATTGTTCATATGCAATGTATATCTGTTTTGCTAATGTGTATTTGAATTATGGCAACAGAAAAAAATTCAGTGAGTTAAAATTATTGTTGTTATTGTTGTTTTTAGTATTAGTACTTTATTATCATCAATATATTTTATTTTTAGCATAAATTACATCACATTGGGTAGTATAGTTATACTGTAGTTATCCCTGCTGCATCATGGATCCAGTTCAATTCCAGTATGATTGTTGTCTTATGTGCAGTATTGATAATCTCCCATTTTCTGTATAAGTACTCAATTTTCATCCAAAATCCCAAACATGTGCATGTTAGGTTAACTAATATTTTTGAAGTGGCCCATTGTAAGAGGTCCCTGTGACAGGTTGTCACTAAGTCCATGGCTGTTTTTTGACTTACTTCCAAAATTACCATTGTAGGCTGTGTGTCCTTTTGACCCAGAATTGGATTAAGTGAATTTAAGCACATTATGTTATGTCTCAAACCAGAGTCTGCCATGATTAGGCTTAGAATGAGGTAACTGCATCAGCATAATTTCCAAGTGGAACCTGTAAATATGCAGATTGAAATGTGCATGAGGAGTCCAAAACATTTCAACATTAGAAAAACATTTTGATGAGAACAGGCCATTAAGAACAACACAATTCACCAATCCCATCCATCTATTTGCTCCAAAACAACATCAAGTCAATTCTTTAATATTCCTAGAGTGCTACTATCCACCAACACTACTTAGTATCTTATTCTACATGTCTATAATTCTGCATGTGAGAAAAAACTTAGTAACATTTGTGCAAAATTTCCCGTAATAAGTATCCAGCTGTGCCCGTGTTCTTGTTGAACTCATTTTAAGATAAAAGTCATGATCCACTGTACTGACTCCCTTCATAATTTTAAACGCTTCAGTCATGTCACCTCTTAAACTAACTTTGCTTAAACTGAAAAGGTCCAAGTCCTTCATATTTTAGTAAGATAAAATACCTTATACCTTATTAAATTATCACTTATATAATCTTGGTCTTGATGTGAAACCTACCTTCTACTTTATCATTTTACCCTGCATCATTGTAAAATATTTTATGTTATGCTTAAACTTTCAAAAAAGCTAGCACTGTGGTGCAATAACAACAACAACATTTATTTATATAGCACATTTTCATACAAAAAAAATGTAGCTCAAAGTGCTTTACAAAATGGAGAATAGAAAAATAGAAGACACAGTAAAAATAAAAATAAGTCAACATTAATTAACATAGAATAAGTAAGGTCCGATGGCCAGGGTGGACAGAAAAAACAAAAAAAAACCTCCAGACGGCTGGAGAAAAAAAGTAAAATCTGCAGGGATTCCAGACCATGAGACCGCCCAGTCCCCTCTGGGCAATCTATCTAACATAAGTGAAACAGTCCTCTTTGTATTTATGGTTCTCATGGAAGGACTTGATGATGATGGTCACGTAGACTTCTGGCTTTCAGTCCATCAATGTTGTAGCATCATGAAGCTTTGAGAAGGTGGTGGTGGCGCAACCGTTAGTGCTATTTCATTTTTCTCTGAGTAGTTAAGTTTTATACACCATCTCAAAGATGTGTCTTTTAAGTTAACTGTTATCTCAAATGCTACACTACCCAAATGGGTTCTGGATCCTGTGTCAGATTAAGCTGGTTTCATAATTAATTCTTTAATATAATTCTTCTTAATTCTAATTCCTTTTTAATGTAGTACATTATTTATACATCCACCTTTTTACTGAAACTTCTAATTCACTTTAGGGTCTTAAATGTATACACAAAGATTATTAACATTTAATGATTCATACATTTACTTAACCTGCTAAATCACCTCCTGTGTCTTAAATCGATGCCCATGTGTTATATTTTTATAAGAGATACTTTTATACTAATTTTGTGTTTTACACTTGCAGTAGAATAGTACATGTTTAACTTGGAAATAATGTATGCTAATTTGATTGGCATCTCTAAATTGGCCATGCATGTGTTAGTATGTTTGGTGATGGCTTGCCCATACAAGGTTAGTGCCTGCCTTGTGCCTTATGTAGCTGGAATAGGCTCTAGCTCCTAGCAACTCTGTATTGCAGCAAGTGGGCCTGGATCATAAATGGCTGATTTTGTTTGCATAATACTGCCATAAAATGTCTAATGAGCAGTGTGCTGCCAAATATGCCATGAGGCACAAAATGATTAAAAAAAAAGACTAGAGACAAAAACAAATGAAACTGCATCCATTTTTCTGAACCTGATTATCTTTGCTGGGGTTGAAGAAAATGATCATGTAGCCCTGCATCAGGGCATTAAACAACCAAAAGTAGATAGAATATCAGTCTATGTCACAAAAATATGCTTTTGCACACTAGATCAGTGTTTCTGACTATGTGTTTTTGGCCATGGCTAAGAAACATGAGTCCAAAGAGAAAGTCTAAGGAGTTTGTACAATCTACACAGCCATAACTACAGTCAGGCTGTGCCCCTGCCCTGTAATACTACTTCCTACACTACTGTTCCTCCTATCTGTAACTGACTAAATTTAAACATCAATGCATATAATTTTATAACAGACAACAAAAGAAAACTAAAAGTTGAAAAGCCCTTCAACTTGGATGTTTGTCTAAATAATAAATTGATTCATTTAATTAATGTAACATACAGAGCTGGATAGACATACATTTTATGCAGAATACACACTGGCATGTCCATTTTCTTTCATATTCTACATTCACCTCTGCTTTCTACACAAAAGTCTGGTTTTACAAAAAATAAATAAGATGTAAATGACATTTACTCTGTGATACAGTGAGGATTATGGGAAAGAGTGGAATGAAAATCTTAAAAATCACTGA
This sequence comes from Polypterus senegalus, assembly GCF_016835505.1. Lineage (NCBI taxonomy): Eukaryota > Metazoa > Chordata > Cladistia > Polypteriformes > Polypteridae > Polypterus > Polypterus senegalus. Next base: position 152,818,564 of record NC_053166.1, read on the forward strand.
TGTTTACACCATACTGATGTGTACACAACACATTGAGTTATTTATTTCAAAGAAAATAATGCCAAAAGATCTTGAGCCAGAGCTCAGCTACATAATTATTCTGTAAAACGTATGTCGTGCAGCAGTTCTGAAAGAAGTACAGAATTTCATAAACATCTATTTTAGGCCCAGCAGTTTTGAACTGTGTAGGAAGAATTAATTACATGTTTTCTCAAAAGGCATTACAATCTGGTTATTTCAAGAAAGAAAGTGATGTCAAATACAGTTCTGCTGCAGAAATGTAACATCCAGCCGGATGTGGAAAATTGTGAACATTTTTTAAAATGAAAACCTGCAAATTAAGCAATGTTTTGAGAAATTATTGTAGAATTGTTTTGTTATCATTGTTTCTTCTCACACTGATAGTAAGAACACAGTGCTGCTATTGTCAGAATTTGATTTAGGCTCCACTTCTAGTCAATCCTTCCATTTGCAAATTGCTTTTGCCCTCCACCAATGTATGTTGCCATGCAGTATAAACCAGACAGAAGTAATATGATGGAAGGTAAAAGGAAATAAAAAGCAAGCTGGGAGAGAGCTGGTTCTAGCCTTGCTCTTCGTGTCATAGTGAACCCAAGCTCCTTTTAAAATTCTTTGTTCTTGTTCTTTTTTTTTTTTTTTGTCATTTTGCTTGTTTTTTGGATTATGCCTTGGTTTTACATTTTGTTACCTTGGCATGTTCCTTTTTTTCTTCTGTTCTGCTCATTTTGTGTATGACCATCTGCCTGTCTACGTTTGTTTACTCATTGGATTGCAGACTTCATTGATATATATTTTTAATCACTTTTTGCCTGTCATTCTATTGACTCATTCACATTTGCACATCAATGAAGATGTGCACTTGCCTTCGTGTTTTAGAGACCTTTTTCTATAGAGATACCAGCACCTAGGGGCTGCAGCTACCATGTTTTCACATTTTCACAGTCCAGTGTACACCATAACTCTATATCAAGTGTTTTCCAAATTCTTTAAATTTGATGTGGTAAGTTGAGTTATGATTTGGGGTTTTTATTAGAAAAGAGGAATTGTGAGATCCAAGGAAAACTTAAATACAAATGTATTTATTCATTATATAATAAGAAAAACTAGGAAATTCAAACAGAGAATTGGCCAAGTAATTAAACAAGTAATATAAATAGATAAAGACTATGAGAATATGTCAATGTTCCTTTAGTATTAATAAAAAATTAATAAAAAATCAGTCTAAACGATTACAAAAATATACAAAAGAAATGGTCCAAATAAAATCAAGGATATTAGGCCTGGCAAACAGAAAAATATACAAAAGAGAAAAACTAAATAAATGTAAGAAAATTACACACACTAGAATATACACAAAAACTAAAGCTATAACAGAGAGGCCTTATACAAGGAAACATTCCAAAACTAAAATGCCTAAAAAACTTCATCCATCCAAAAATCAAAAAAAGCAAAACCTACCAAAAAACATGAATAACAAAAACACAAAGATCAATCTTAGAAGAGAAGTGGAGCCTACAACACAGACCGCTTTCTCAAAACCCCTGTCGTTAGTCTTAGCCTATGCAATCTTTCAATAGGGACTCCATTGGCAACTCCATGAGCTGTTCAGCCACAGGGCAGAAAGGCAACACCCTCTTGGCTCAACATAAAGGGGACAGGGGAAACAAGCAAAATTACCATAATTAAAAAGCAAAGATCATTAGAAAATACTTGACAAAGAAAAAAAGGTAACTGAAAACCAAAGAACTGAGCCACAGCATAACCATTACTGGCTACTATATTTCAATGTGTTTTTTTACTTGTTTTACTCAAATACAGTATATTGTAGCAGCATCATTGAAACACATATTCTTTTCCGTTCGCCTGGGAGGACCATTACATACTGCGTTACACTGCGACCACCGCCAACCACCCACCTGCGGTGCGAAGACAGCCAGGCAGCAGGCCCACCACGCATTCCTTTTGTCTATCGAGGTGCCCCCACGCAGCCATTTTTGCTAGAGATGCCGAACATGCGCCAACAGCAGCTATGGCACGTAGCAACAGATGTTTTATGTTGATTTATGTGTGAAACAATTGCTTTGTGTGCTTCTCAGAAAACTGAGTTTTTTACAAAAAATATTCAGCCCTCAAAGAGTTAAGAAAGGATGGCTTGGGTTTCTATCTCCTCTAGATGCCTCTAGAGGCCAAATGTCCCCCTGGACTGAGATTTAATTGGATGCTGTGAGTAGATATTGAGGCAACGTTGGCTGAAGATGGAGAAGACAATTGTACTGTCACTCTACCACTCATGATTCCATTAAGATTATTAACACTTTCATCAAAAAAGGCAGAAAGCAGGTGTCAAAAGCAAATGACATCAAATGAGTAGAAGGTTAACACTAGGAAAAAATTTGCTATGAATGCATAATTTTAAAGATAACAAGTTATTGTATTTAATAATAATAATTTTTATAGCACCATTCCCATGTTCCACGGTGTATATATACAGCATATAATAAATCAATTTTTCTTATCACAGGAAGTCTACCTTGCTTTTTTGAAGACGAACATTTTATTTTCTGTAACTTGAATGGGAACTAGGGCCATTATTTGACAAAAGAAAGTAAAGATGAACTAATATGTTTTAAATGTGATCTTGAGAAATACACCATGTGGCGTACTCACAGTTTGAAGTATTGAACACTTAATGGACTTCCAATTTCAATCAAAAAAAGCAAACAATGAAACATCACCCAGAACAATACAATGAAAACAGCATTAACGCAAACAAAACCCATACAAAAAATAAATAATTTTTTCTTTAGTACTAAGAAAACAGATCAATAATCGAAGGTAAAATGATCACTATTCCAAGTCACACTTGAATTCTGATTGTATTTAAGGGTAAGTGGATACTTTTGAACATTTCAAAAGCAAGAGCTATCCCAAAATAACTAAAAAAATGCAACATTATGAAGCAGGAAGCACATATTCAAACAGAAGAAAATATATGCTTTTATCCTAACACAGCAAAAAAGGGTTCACGAAGAGAAACTTTCAACAATCCCAAAGTGTCATTCTTCAGGCCTTGCTGTGTTCTAAGCTGGCTTTGCATCGCATTCCCAAATTGCTCCCTTTAACTTGGGTGCCGTTTCCTCCAAACAGGGGACTGTTGCTCATGTCGAACAACCCTGTTGTTGTCCTTCATGTGGCCAAGTATGAATTTATAGTTCCAGTAACACTGCCTCAGAGTGGCTTGTGGGAAATTATTAGTAGTGAGATCTAGGGCTCACATGCAACTACTGAGTGACTTCTAGTGTAGGGATGGCTCTATAAAATCCTGAGAATTTTCAAGCAGGGTATTTTCTGATAAGTTTAGAAACCACTGCTACTCTGAGGCTGCCATTTTATGTTAGTGTTTAGATGTCCAATCTTGCCTCTGTGCTATGCCCTATGCTATGAAAACTGGGACCAACTAAGTGACCATTTGTACCTCTTTCAACTCTGAAACCTGCTTGGTCTTCCAATATAACTGTTTTAGCTGTTGTAACATTCTTGTCTAGACTTTCCCTAGAACACTCAGCAGGATGATACCTCTGTGGTTACTGTAGTCCTTTTTGTCACCTTTCTATATATTGGCACAATGATGACTTTAACCCAATATTTTGGACACTTTTTTTCTCTTCATATATTTTGCTGCACAGTGTGTGTAATAAGTACAGTATCTTCAAAAATGGATAGAAAATAAGCTACCACATTTGTCGCTTCCACCACATTAGTATGCTGAGTAACTTTGTGTGACTTGTTGCCTCCAGTATAGATTTTTACAAAGATATATAATTAGGGTTCCAGTAACTCAAGTGTCTGTGGGCTTGCAGAAATCTTTTCATTCTTTTTTCTTTACTCAGTCTTGTTCCTTCTCATGGATGCAATGAGCCAGAACAGTTTTGCAGTTTGTACTAGTGTGTACAACCTTGTAGAAAAATCCTCAGCCTGTATATACTCCCAAGATCAGTTGAAAGCATATCACTAAGTCAGCAGGAGGAAATCCAGGCAAACACAAGAGGAACATGCCACTTCCACACAGAAGACACCCTAGCTGTAAATGAAGTTGGTTTTCAACGACCATGGTACAGATGCTTCCATCGAATTTCAGGTCGACACAGGACCTATAATAGTTAACCAAGTGTTATTTAATCAGTGTGAGACTGGCTTCTGATAAAGAAAAAGATGATTTTAGCTACATGCAGCTAGTGATATATTTTAATTATGAATTATCTGCATTCTTACTTCCTCTCCTCTTTAGCTCAGTAGTAAGCGCTCCAGCAGTTTTCGCAAAGCAATTGCCAATGGTCGACGTACTTTGCAGAGAGAAATCCTCCTGGATGAGACAGGGCTTGGCATTTACAAGCGATTTGTGCGCTATGTTGCATATGAAATTCTACCCTGTGAAAACGATAGACGCTGGTACTTCCATCAGAATCGTTTCTGCCCACCGCCTGTCTTCATGGCAGTCATCACAGTTGTACAAGTAGGTCTGATGCTTTTTCATATCCAACATTTGAATGTCCAATTAGGATGTAATAGCTTTCCAACTACAAAAGAATAATATTTAAGTGTTTTGTGGCTGTTATTGTGATAGCAGCAGCATTGTAAAAAAAGTAAAATTTTGATATATATAGATTTTGAATTGTTAAACTATAAAATATTTTTAGCCACCTCCTGAAAGGCAATGTATATAACAAATAATTCATTGTTGTCATTTGCTCTTATGGACATCTCAACAAACACACACATGTGTATAACATTGACTATGTATTGACTTTACAATTAAATTTTAGCATTTGAGTATTATGTAAACAAAGACAATTAAGTTAAAGTTTACAATATTTAATCTTTTAAAGACTGCCTGCAGCTGTGAGTAGGAAAATGTGACTACGGAACCTCGAGCTAACTAAAAGGAATTTTAGGATTTTTATGTGAACCCACAATTTTTTACTAAGGAGGCTTGAAACTAAGAATTTTATAATGCTATATGTACATGACAAAAAACTTCAACTTGAATGGTTATTTGGGTCTGATGTTTAACAGTTTGACTCTTTTTTACTCTTCCCTTGTTTTCCTAGATCATTGTGTTTATTTGCTATGGTGCCAAACTCAACAAATGGGTTCTCCAAACATACCACCCAGACTTCATGAAGAGTCCACTTGTTTATCATCCTGGACATCGGGCCCAGGTGTGGAGATTCTTCACTTACATCTTCATGCATGTTGGGTAAGTGTGTAGGAACCAAGAGGTTGAGAAAAAAAATGTGATTTTGTTTTGTGTTTCACCATCTCTGTTTTAATTTTGAAATATTTTTTATTTATTGGCAGAAACAGTACTGCAGTAGTTAGTGCTGTAACCTCACAGTTCCAGGGTTCTATGTTAAAATCTTAAACCAGTATCTGTGTTTATATATTCAACCATGTCCTCATGAAATTACTGTGGCTTTGTTTACATGTCACAAACACATGTAAGTTACGATGATTAGTCATTGGCCTGGCATGATTGAGTGTGGTAATATGTGTGTGAATGTGCCCTGCAGTAGGCACTGTCTCCTGCTTTATCTGTATTGATGTGGGAATGAATGGCCCCACTGCAAATCTAAATCAAAATAAATGGTTTTTGAAAACGAATGCATATGTTATTATTATATATTAATTTGAAGCTATTATTGCTGCCAATTAAGAAAAAAAACACATAGTTTTATATTGATTAATGGATAATTGCAGCATTTTACAACCTGTGGGCCATAGCAGCAAGTGGGCTGACACCCCAGCCTCTCATCCTCCCCACCACTCCAAAGAATATGCTCGATTCACAATGGCAGCATTAATTTCTGCCAAAGGATCTTCTATAAAGCACTTGGGTAAGGGGCTGAATATTTAACATGAATAAGAAATTTCAGTTTTTGATTTTTAGAAAAGTTGGCAATTATGGGTTGTTGAGTGTTGATTGATGTGCAAAATAGCAAATTTATCTATCCACTTTAATAAAAGGACAAATATCTGTGTGTTTGTGTGTCTGTCTGGTTGCTAAATCCTCCTGATAAATCTACAATACAAAAAATTGTGCAGAAAGTGAAAAGGTTTGAATACAGTCTGAATCCACTGTACATAGAGAAGGTTATTGGCAGTGTGATTCATGCTTTAATTTCAAACTATAATTTTTGAATAATCAAACGTTTTAGATAAAAAAAAAAAATTTCCATATTACAATGGATTAAATGCATATTTAACAAAATGAATTGCAGGACTTCAAGAACATACTGTATGTTAGTCTAGTCAGTCCAATTTTATTTTTCAGGTTAGAGCAACTTGGGTTCAATGCCCTTTTGCAGCTTGTCATCGGAGTACCACTCGAGATGGTTCATGGCCTTGTGCGCATAAGCCTTCTGTATATTGCTGGTGTATTAGCAGGTCAGTGAAAAATATTGTGCCAACAAACTAACAGATTTTTAAGAGTATTAAATCATCCAAGTGACAGTGGGGAGTGAATACTGCAAAAGCAACGATATCTGTATCTAATTTTATTCTCATAATCCTATAATGTGTTGTTTTGTTAAACTTTATTAGCATATTTGTAATCAAGTTACACACTGCCTGTTTATTACAAACATGTAAGAGGCAGAAATTAAATTATTATTGGGTTAAAGGAAATTAATGGTGATTTTCACAAAGTATTGTTTTATTTCATTAAGTAAATAGCAAGGATAACTTCTCATTATATACTGCTCAAAAGAATTAAAGGAACACTTTTTAATCAGAGTATAGCATAAAGTCAATGAAACTTATGGGATATTAATCTGGTCAGTTAAGTAGCAGAGGGGGTTGTTAATCAGTTTCAGCTGCTGTGGTGTTAATGAAATTAACAACAGATGCACTAGAGGGGTAACAATGAGATGACCCCCAAAACAGGAATGGTTTAACAGGTGGAGGCCACTGACATTTTTCCCTCCTCATCTTTTCTGACTGTTTCTTCACTAGTTTTGCATTTGGCTACAGTCAGTGTCACTACTGGTAGCATGAGGCGATACCTGGACCCTACAGAGGTTGCACAGGTAGTCCAACTTCTCCAGGATGGCACATCAATACATGTCATTGCCAGAAGGTTTGCTGTGTCTCCCTGCACAGTCTCAAGGGCATGGAGGAGATTCTAGGAGACAAGCAGTTACTCTAGGAGAGCTGGAGAGGGCCATAGAAGGTCCATAACCCATCAGCAGGACCAGTATCTGCTCCTTTGGGCAAGGGGAACAGGATGAGCACTGCCAGAGCCCTACAAAATGACCTCCAGCAGGCCACTGGTGTGAATGTCTCTGACCAAACAGCCAGAAAGACTTCATGAGGGTGATCCAAGGGCCCCATGTCCTCTAATGGACCCTGAGCTCACTGCCCAGCAGCATGCAGCTCGATTGGCATTCGCTATAGAATACCAGAATTGGCAGATGCACCACTGGTGCCCTGTGCTTTTTACAGATGAGAGCAGGTTCACCCTGAGCACGTGACAGAAGTGAAAGGGTCTGGAGAAGCCATGGAGAACATTATGCTGCCTGTAACATCATTCAGCATGAGCAGTTTGGTGGTGGGTTAATGATTGTCTGGAGAGGCATATCCATGGAGGGTCACACAGACCGCTACAGGCTTGACAAAGGCACCTTGGCTGCCATTAGGTATCAGGATGAAATCCTTGGACCCATTGTCAGACCCTATGCTGGTACAGTGGCTCCTGGTGCATGACAATTCCTGGCCTCATGTGGTGAGAGTATGCAGGCAGTTCCTGGAGGATGAAGGAATTGATACCATTGACTGGCCACCACACTTTCCTGACCTAAATCCAATAGAACACCTCTGGGACCATCCAATGCCACCAGGTTGCACCTCAGACTGTCCAGGAGCTCAGTGATGCCCTGGTCCAGATCTGGGAGGAGATCCCCCACAACACCATCTGTCATCTCATTAGAAGCATGCACCAATGTTGTCAGGCATGTATACAAGAACACAGGGGCCATACAAAGTGCTGCGTACAATTTTGAGTTGCTGCAATTAAATTTTGGCAAAATGGACTAGCCTGCCACATAATTTTTTCACTCTGATTTTTGGGGCGTCTTTGAATTCAAGGCTCTGTAGGTTGATCATTTTCATTTCCATCAAACGATGTGGCATCCTTTCGTTCCTAACACATTACCCAGTCTATATCAGTATAGATATCCAGGAGGATTTCTTTTTCCCATTGAGATCTGATGTGTTTTCAAAGTGTTCCTTTAATTTTTTTGAGCAGTATATTACTGCAGTTCTTTTTTCAATTGACTTCCATATCAATGTATGACTAAATAGTGCAGGTTCTTAATGCCGCTTCTAGATTCGTAACCTAATGAATACATCATATCTGCCCTGGATAATTTGCTTTGGATTCCTATATAACTCCAAATCAATGTCAACAATTTAGTACAAATCTAAACTATAAATTAAAAAAGTTTCAGCACACACCCATCACTGTTACTTGACACCTTCAGTCAATTGATATCAGCATGCTGTCTATTTTAAACACTTATTATGACAGTCTTGGAAAATGCATACACATCTCTGTGGCTTTTATTAACATGGAACTTCTCTGTCTATGTAAGTAAGGCTCCATAAATGCTGGATTTCCAATTACACACGTAAAATCCCTTTTCCTTTCTTTACTTTTATACTGGCTCTACCTAGATATATTTTATTTGCTTACTGCTTCTTTTGTTCCTTTTATGGTGCTGCTGAAACTACTCTGCTTTACATCTCTTGATATTATTCATCATTCCGGAGTACATCAGTCCATTTTTTTATTTAACTCTTCCTGGTATTTAAAAAAACCTGCTGCTATGTCATGTGAAATACAATATCTTAAATAAAATTTCTTAGAAGTTTACAGAAATATATTCGTATCATGAAGTTGAACAGTGCCTAATTTTGGACATCCTCTCTGTGCTAAGAGATGGACTGACCAGTTTTGATCTAAAACTATTATTCAATTTTCAGCTCTCAGATTCCATGAGGGTGTTATTGAGGCACTCATTGAGATCCAAATTTTAGAAGGCTTACCATTTTAAGTGGAGATCATTGAATACAATTAGTTATTTCCTTTTGCACTGTCCCTTTAAAATGTTTGGGGTATTAAAGGTTATTAAACTGTATATAAAACACAAACATTTTTTATTGTGGAAAGAGACTTTTCTTATTATTATTTATTATTCACAATTTGTTTGAAGTTGTATTTTTATATCCACTATTCAAGCAAATTAAGGAAGACAAAAAAATTGGTATTTTAATGATGTCATAATGGACTTCCAAGATTATTCTTTTTTTTATTAATGTGGATGGGCAGCTTTTAGTAATAACTGATCATCTTCTCCGTATTTCTGAAAGTGGTGTTGTATGCACTCTTAAATGAAGCTATAAATGTTTTTGGTCAGAAATCAAATAGACCGTTTTTCTTAAAGAAAATAAGATTAAAGTAAGCCAGAAAAAGGCAGCTATTTGGATTTTATATTTAAATGCTTAGATGATCATGATTCATTAATAAATTACATACGGTTGTTTGCTTATCTGCTTTTCATGTTCAATTTTTTCACATTGCCAGTTCTCAGAAATGTTTGTAATTGTATGGAAACTCTGTATCCTTAATAGTGACTCATTCTTAGCTTATAGTAGATTGATGATATGTGGCCTTTGTCCCATAGGAACATATCTGATCTGTGTACTGACCGTGTCCTGTTCCAGACCATATTTCAGCATGTACAAAATGGAAGACTACTTTATAAAATACTTTCTTGTTTTACAGTAGTGGACTTACATTTCTTACTAGATAATACATAAGCAAAACTGTTCACATTGTGTTCAAAGGTCCATTAATGGTAACTGGCATTATTCATGCAACCTTCAACTTAATGTTTTTACTATGGCCTTTGGGCAAGTTGGGGTGATACAGTTGTTATTTAACCACTTCTCTCACACTTAGGATTACTTAACAGATTCTGTAAATATTTATACATTTGTGATATATATCATATTTCAGTGGTGATAATACTATATGTATATGGTACAACTCAGTTTACGAGTCATATGAATACTTTTAAAACAAAGGCAGTTGCTAATAATATAGAACGTTCAGGTTGAAAGTTGGACAAATGTGATAAGAATCTGACACTATTACATGAACATAATTAATTCTTTACCAATTTAACTTTAGTGTAAATTTAGTATTTATTTGTATTATCATTATTACAAATATTAATTAAAAGAACCTTTTAGGACACTCAGGACAAATTAACACACATTACACAACACACCAAGTATTAAATACTATAAAATAACACAAAACAGTTTAAAATTCCATATAATTAATGGAACACAGTCTAAGACATAGACAAATTAGTTTAAAAAGATGCATTTTACTTTGAAGTTTGATTATTATGGTGACAGACCTCAATACTTCCTTTACTATTTATAACAAATCAATATCATTAACATAATTAGTTTGAAAACAAGAGTTCACTGCAATTATTAAAAGGCTCCACAGTGGCATGACATGGGGTAGATGAGATCCAACTGGTAATGCTGAAAGCACAGGATATTGTTGATTTTTAGCTAATGTGCCTTTTCAGTGCTGCATGAAAGCTGAGAACTGTATCTTGTGCTGTCTGTCAAAAGAGTGTGTTCCAATAACCAAGGTATTACACTCCTCAGACTGTCTCCAAGTACCTTTGAGTTCTGTTTATGAGTAAGGGAACATGTGATTGTGAAATTGATCAGCAAATTGGTGCAGCTGCAGAAGTTTTCTGGATATACACTCACCTAAAGGATTATTAGGAACACCTGTTCAATTTCTCATTAATGCAGTTATCTAATCAACCAATCACATGGCAGTTGCTTCAATGCATTTAGGGGTGTGGTCCTGGTCAAGACAATCTCCTGAACTCCAAACTGAATTTCAGAATGGGAAAGAAAGGTGATTTAAGCAATTTTGAGCGTGGCATGGTTGTTGGTGCCAGACGGGCCGGTCTGAGTATTTCACAATCTGCTCAGTTACTGGGATTTTCACGCACAACCATTTCTAGGGTTTACAAAGAATGGTGGGAAAAGGGAAAAACATCCAGTATGCGGCAGTCCTGTGGGTGAAAATGCCTTGTTGATGCTAGAGGTCAGAGGAGAATGGGTCGACTGATTCAAGATGATAGAAGAGCAACTTTGACTGAAATAACCACTCGTTAAAACCGAGGTATGCAGCAAAGCATTTGTGAAGCCACAACACGCACAACCTTGAGGCGGATGGGCTACAACAGCAGAAGACCCCACCGGGTACCACTCATCTCCACTACAAATAGGAAAAAGAGGCTACAATTTGCATGAGCTCACCAAAATTGGACAGTTGAAGACTGGAAAAATGTTGCCTGGTCTGATGAGTCTCGATTTCTGTTGAGACATTCATATGGTAGAGTCAGAATTTGGCATAAACAGAATGAGAACATGGATCCATCATGCCTTGTTACCACTGTGCAGGCTGGTGGTGGTGGTGTAATGGTGTGGGGGATGTTTTCTTGGCACACTTTAGGCCCCTTAGTGCCAATTGGGCATCGTTTAAATGCCAAGGGCTACCTGAGCATTGTTGCTGACCATGTCCATCCCTTTATGACCACCATGTACCCATCCTCTGATGGCTACTTCCAGCAGGATAATGCACCATGTCACAAAGCTCGAATCATTTCAAATTGGTTTCTTGAACATGACAATGAGTTCACTGTACTAAAATGGCCCCCACAGTCACCTGATCTCAACCCAATAGAGCATTTTTGGGATGTGGTGGAACGGGAGCTTCGTGCCCTGGATGTGCATCCCACAAATCTCCATCAACTGCAAGATGCTATCCTATCAATATGGGCCAACATTTCTAAAGAATGCTTTCAGCACCTTGTTGAATCAATGCCACGTAGAATTAAGGCAGTTCTGAAGGCGAAAGGGGGTCAAACACCGTATTAGTATGGGGTTCCTAATAATCCTTTAGGTGAGTGTATTATACAAAGTGTTCTCACCTATGGTTCAGAACCTTGGGTAGTGACCAAAAGAATTAAATTGCTAGTACATGCAGCAGCAGCAGCAGCAACAACAATTTTCCTGCACAATGATGTTCGGCTAACTTATAGAATGAGTGGTTCAATACTGGAGGTCTTTAAAGTAGAACTACTGTTCCTTTGAGACAAGAAGAGCCAGATGAGGTGGTTTGGGCATTTAGTTGAAGAGTCCTTTGTTTGCTTTCCCCAGGAAATATACAAGGCATGGTCCACTGGGAGAAGACTAAGTGGCAGAGCCACTGGAAGGATTATATCTCTTGACTCTCCTATGGTTGTTTGGTTGAATGGCCCAGCTCAGTATAATGCTCCTGCAGTTCTCATCAGTTTGTATTTCCCCATGGCATTAAGAGAAGAGCCAAGCAAAATTACACCTTTTATTGGCTAACTAAAAAGATCACAATATGCAAGCCTTTGAGGCAACTCAGGCCCCTTCTTGCCTGAAGAAGGGGCCCGAGTTGCCTCGAAAGCTTGCATATTGTAATCTTTTTAGTTAGCCAATAAAAGGTGTCATTTTGCTTGGCTCTTCTCTGTATTCATAATGGCTAACACGGTACAACACCCTAGTCCCACGGCATTAATAAATTTTATTTATATATATATCTATATCTATATCTATATCTATATCTATATATATATATATATATATATATATATATATATATATATATATATATATATATATATATATATATCTGTGTCCCACTATTTTGTGGACACCACCATATTGTTATTGATGATGACGTCCGTTGCTGGGTCACCTGAATTAGTGACATTATCAAGTCAACATTATAAAAGATGGCAGAATTCATTATCTTGTGTCAAACCTTGAATCAAAGAACCACAAACTAACAAAGACTATTGTTAGTGAGAAAAAGAATACAAGATTAGATTTAGGATTTTGACTTTTTTTAAATTGAGTTCTAGTCTCCATTCTTGTTTTGTTGACTGGTTTATTTAAAATTAAACATGCTTTGACCCCTGTCTGACAACTAACAATACTTTTGGTTTATCTCTGTGAAAGTCTGTTTTTTCCCAGTTAATCAGTTTGTATATTCATCCTTCCTAACCTTTTGTTTCAATGAGAATTCACAACAGATGAGGATAATAATGAAAAACAAGATACATAAACACTGTCTGTTATACAAAACAATTTCCATAACCAGAAGAAGACATTCTTTAATGACATGTTAACCAGTTTTATAAATAATTGACTGAATTTGTCATTTGCTCAAAATTATTGTTTTGCAGCCTGAGAGGTCAAGATTGTTTATATGTTGACTATATGGTTGTGGCAGTGGGAGGATTACAAAAAGGTTTCTTATGCTGCATTCACACTCTGTAGGAGTTTTTGGATTCACCACTTAATAACATCTTGCTTTCCAACATCACTGTGTTTATGTGATTTTCTGGGTAGTTTTGGGAGAAATGCCAGGTCACTATTGATTTGCTGCTCGATCTGCACAAAAATAATTAAAATTCATATCCTCTTTTTTTTTGTAAATAAATTAACAAAGTTATCTGTGAATTGTCGCACTGGGAGCTATGATTTGGAACACAGTAAACATAGCATTGTACCTGCTGGGAGAGATCTGGGTGACTCAAGGAAGAACACATAAGGATTACTGGCGTTGCCCCACGTGTTATTACAGTGGCTATATTATTTTTCTTCTTTCTATCGATATGTGACAGGCTTTGCAAATTGTTGGGTAATCCCATGTACAATGGACTGGTGACTTACATGGATGGGCCATATGGATGTGACAGTGGAGCAGTGATGGCAGTCATGATTTTAGGAAAGCTCTTGTACCTGCTGAGAAGTACCAGGAAGATCCACAGGAACAACACTGTAGGAGGACTACAAGATTATTATCTTGCTGTCATCAGTGATATGACAAGGAAACAACACATCTGCCTGGTTAAAATTTACAGGTGGACAATACCCAACTACATGCCTGCCATCTCTCAGGAATGCTTGCACAACATTAGCACCCTTTCCTGCTCAGATGTGGCCCAGCACACTTTTTTTGATTAAGCATGTAAGAGATGTTCATGGATCCCAACTACAGTATCCACTATATGTCCAGTTGATTGTTGCTTTCCTGGAAGAAAAGTTTCACAATGCTCAGTATGATACACCATAGAACACTATTTGGCACCTTTTATACCCTAATGTCATGATGTATAGCTACTTGGATCACCAATCATAGCTGATTAGTCCAATATTAAAAAAAAGTGTAGGTCCTCTGTAATCCGAGTTTGAAATCATTATGTAGTCTTTCAGGTTCTTCAAGCTCCTAATACTGATTATGTGAAGTAACCTAGGATAAGCTAATTTAAGGTAAAGCTATAGCAAAGCTGTTTTATTTTGGTAGAGTAATATATATGCTCTTGGGTTGAAAGACTTTAGCAGAAAAATACTTGCCAAACTGGTTTAAGACACATCCTCTCCCAACTCTGTCGTACAATGCAAAGAGACTTAGTCATAAGGGGGGTCTGGGGTAAACACTAAATTACATTGCTTTGCCTAAATTATAAATAAAGACATACAAAATATTTATCAAGTGAAATGCAAAATCTCACATCACAACAAAAGCAAAATAAATATCCTGGTTGAATTAATAGAAATCAATATATCTGTGGTTATTATATGCAGAGATCTATTGTAATCATTTATAGGTAAGATAACTGGGTAGCATTGGTAGCACAAAAAAATAAGGAAACCGGGATAAAGAAATTCATTATTTTGCCTTATATTGGAAAGCTGATTAGACGGTCGGTACAGTATTGCAGTTCATGCTGACTGTAAAATAGTGTATATATATATATATATATATATATATATATATATATATATATATATATATATATATATATATATATATATATATATATATTTATAATATATATATAATACAGCACTTCTGGGTGCTTTAGAGAATTAACAAAACAATATTACTGGTTTTCCATAGACATCCAAGGCAGGAATTTATGAGCAATTGTGAAAGTACTTCTGACATTCCCAACAGAGCTCTCCTCAGTTCTCAAATGTACTTGTGAGATCTTTTTTTTTTCTGTGACAGATTCAGCCCATTGAGAAAATTATTTGTCACATACTATAATAATCCTGACACTAATATCTCCTTTTGTTTCTGCTGCATTTTCTTATTTTCTTCTACCTTTGTTTGTTTTTTTTTAAATGGGTTGTATTTCTTCATGCATGTTCCTTAGTAACCTATCTGTTGAAAGTAAAATTACAACAAAAGAAGGTTGCAGAAAACCATTTTGCTCCTTTAAATCAATTATTTTATATCAATGCTAATTCATTTAATCTTATTCACTTGACAGTGATGTTAATGGATTTTTCCTGCCTATTGAGTAAATGTAACTTTAGTTATATATTTCTTTGTTTGATCCCAAGTGTTTAAATTCAGAATTGATTAAGGTATTGTTTAATGTTCCCATCTTCATGATTTTGAAAACAAGGTTTGAAAAAATATGCACATCTTTTAAATTTTAAAAATGAACATCTTTAAAACTTTAAAAAAGAGAGGCTATTTTTCTTGCTAAATCTGTACTAGTTCTCCTTTTTTGTAGAATGATGCACAAAGTATTTACTGCTTGAAAGCTGAAAATAATACAAGTGGAAGAAATCCTTAAACTAGTGTATTGTCAAATTTTTCATTTCATTTTGCAGTATCACTGAAAAACTAATGTCAAGTATCAGGATTTTAATTACCTTTCAGATAGCCTTGGACTCACAATTCCTCCTAACCCATTAACAGCTGTGTTTGGTGTTCTTCCAGATGGGTTTAAAGCGGAGAAAGACAAACAAATTGTGATTGCATTCACTACACTTTTGGCACGCAGACTTATTCTCATAAACTGGAAAAACCCAAACTCTCCTCTTTTAAGTCAGTGGGAAACCGATGTGTTATATTATTTGAAATTGGAAAAAATCAAATACTCAGTTAGAGGATCCATACAGACTTTTTTCAAAACATGGCAGGATCTAATCAGTAATATTTTAAAATAAGTTCATAAAGTATCAGGATTTAATTTCTTATTTATTTTGGTTTTTTTTGTGTCATATACAGTATAGAAGCAAAAATCTATGCCGTAGTGTTAACATGCAAAGCAACACAAGTTGGAATGTGTAAAAATACATTTTCTTTGAACCTGCATAATAAAATTGGATTTTACACATTCTAACAAATTTCATTCCACAAATATCTACACAAATGCAGAGATTTCTACACCAAACCCTGTATCCATATTTACATCACACAATTGGTTTTTTTTGCCCAGTTTAATGATGTCAGAGCGTTTTAACAAAGGAGAACTCCATAAGATTATTTGCCTGGTTAAGAAGCCAAGTTTCTGCTTTAACCAAGTTATTCACCTTAATCCAGGTATCTGTGTGTATGTAAATCCACTGACTGTTAGAGTACTTAACAGCATTTACTATACAGGGTTCTGTTCTGCTTTGTGTGTGATGCTGCCAGGATAAGCTCCTATTGCTTTGTGACCTGTAATTGGAATGAGGAATCAGAAACTATACATAAAAATAGAAGTATTATATTATGAACATGTTGTACTCTCTAGGTTGGCCTGTACTAATTTTTCTATAAGTGGCCTAATGAAGAGCTCTATATGCCGAATCCTTTCACAATAAAGAATAAATAAGTACTGCTGTTTGTATAGCACATCACAAAGAACTTCCTACGTAACAGAAAAAGCACCTAATTCTGGTATTAGAGTCAACCAGCTTATAGCAGACTCCCACAAGAGCTAAATTCCTGTGTGCTATGAAGAGAATAAATGCACTAATTTAGTACATGATGGATGGCACAAACCAAATTTAAGCCCAGTGGCTATGCACTCTTTTGCTGAGACCTATTTTTATACCATGGTTGCCAGCAAATTGCCATTACCAGGTGGTGTAAACCCACATCACATCCACAAATAAATAATACACATTCTCCTCACTGGGAAGTACAATTAAATGACTGGCAATCTTGAAAATATACTCTAGGGCACAAGATTTTGTAGATAAAACTAGTTTGATTTTATATGTGAAGATGAGCATAAAGTGAATCTTTGTGTACGTTTTATGGTGTTTTCTTATTCTCTTCATAGTGTAGAAATTCACCCCATTTACTATTAACACTAAACAGAACAGATAAAATAAACTCCTCCGACCATACTGTAGAATATATGCACTCACATCATAGAATAAATATAAAAAAATATGAGCTGATAAATAAAATATTAGGGATAATTGTGTGTAGTCTGTGTTATTTATTGTTTTCACATTGACTCTATTATGCTAGTACTAGGGGGTTCGCCCCCTGCTCGCTTTGCTCGCCAGCCACTTCGCATCTCTGCCACTCGCGTTGTCCTACTCTTTGTCTGGGCATGGTTAAATCTCTTGTCACAAAGTCTCGTCTCGTGTGACGTGAGTTCTTCAATCAATCAATCAATCAACATTTATTTATATAGCACATATTCATACAAAAAAAATGTAGCTCAAAGTGCTTTATGTAACACTTGTAGTATTCTTGATATTTTTTAGTTTATAATTTAAAAACAGAATAACAATCTGAAAATCTAACAACATCGCATTAAAGTTTAAAAGATTCTGAAAAGAATGATACCAAACATTTATATGTAGGCTTTAAAATAAGCTCGATTTAAAGCGTGAAAAAAAATGTGACATTAAAACGTCACATAAAATCGTTGCACTTTTTAGGTTTAGGATTTTATATAGAGAGAGTAGATTAGAGCACCCCCATAAGACCTACACAAGTGTGTTGTGATTTGTAAGGTGTGGAGGGTTCAGGTACTTACCTTTAAAATATTGTATTCTCATTGTCAGCTCCCTCTTCTACATTAGCTAAAGGGGAAACTCTGGCTTGAGCTACATAAAGTTTTTATTAGTGAGTTGTAGGGGGGAAGTTTCCCCATTTTCAGATTTTACAATGAAGATGAAAGTGTGTTTGTTATAGTATCACCACTAGACTGAATCATTACATAAAAACTGTGGTCTAGCAACATGGATGATGTACAGTTGCTTAGAGAATATAGCTATTGACTGTATGAGAACCTAAGGCAATGGCACGAATGCAGAGAACAAAAATTGCTGTTGCCATCCAATTACAAGAAAACTCAGTGGATTAGGCTCTAATTATAGACCACCATAGTTAAATGTCACAAGGCATGTTGCTTGTAACTGTCAACTCCAGACTGTATGTGTGTGTGGAATAGTACAATGGAATGGACTGTAGTCACTCATACTACCATGATGTGCACCAGTTTCCTAACACCTTGGAAGCTTGTTCAAAAAATGATTTGATAGACTTATGGTGTGTTCCATATATTACAGTTTTTCTTACCATATGCTAGACCAAATGCTACTACAGCTATTAAATATTAGTGTTGCTCCTTACTCAGCAAGTCCATTAGAAATGTGGGTTGATTTTGGCATGAAAGTGCACTTGCTGTATAATGACTTTTTTGCTGAAGTGAAATGTAAAAGAAATGAATTACAAAAATTTGCAAATAGGGTAGAAGCCAATATAAAGAAATAAAATTCCAGTACAGGGTTGCATGGGCTAACTTTCGATAATAGTGTGAGGAGATCAATAATATGGGAAAACTTCAGAATATAGCCAGTGTTTCACAGATCAGGATACCCATTGGGTGTGTTCCACAAGATGTACACTACTACCTACCTATTGACAGAAGTCCTAGGGAACGTATGGGACAACAAGGAGAGATTATACTGTTTCTCTCAGCATGCTTACATATACTAGGGAATGCACCAGAAGTACCTGGAGACTGCTTCTTGGGTGTGTTCCTTTGTTAAACAGTGACTCCCACAAGTGGATAGACATGCCAGTGATCTAAATTGTACATCATTCGGAAACTAGAATACAATATGGTACAGTACTTTTTAAATAAAGTAAAGGCAATTTTAAAATGATGCGGTAACTGCAATGGTTAGAAGCTGATGTAATACAACACGTATGGTTTATGGTGTAGTTCGGACAGGCAAAGTGCAGCATTCTGCCATTAGTCTAGTTGAAGCCAAGGTCAAATGAACATAAACACTCCGCTGCAGGATTGCAACACTGTTGAAAATCATGCCATAATGAGATTTCTTCATTACTGTCATTTTACTGCAAATGCAGTGCAAAAAGAGTTCTTGATGAGTCATTTAATGATCCAGATTTGCTATTTATTCAGAATATTTTCTGTTTTTTTTAACTAAATGTATTTCAATGTAGATAATTAAAAAGATGGTTTGATGTGCCATATAATTAAATTGTAATTATAAGCAAAATTATAAGCTAAATAGTAAAGCAATTGTATTCCTTAACAATTACAAAAAGGCTTGATAACTATAGCATAATTAATTATTGATAAACAATAATTGCATTGTCTGCTTACTTGGACATGAGTTATTCTTTGAATAAATGGTAAAAAAGCATTATTTGTTTACTCAGCTGCCCTTTATCAAATTTTACATTTTAGTTGAAGACCCAAAACCATTCCTTGTCAAAAATGGGCAATGACAGGGGAAATTGAGAAAGGGGCATATCTTTTTCATGGCACTGTTATTTATTTTTGTCACTATAGACTTAAAAAGCACTCTATTAATATTGTTCAACTGTCTGCATGTCAAACAAAGCCCATGGCCAGCTTTTTTAGGCGTAATCATTCAATGAATGACATGATTCCAGCATATTAAAAATAAGTTTAAGAAAAATGGGCCTGGAACACTGTGGGCATTGCAATTTGACATTACAGCAACTACTGCATTATGTCATTCAACAACATCAGCAACAGCATTTATTTCTAAAGCACATTTTCATACAAACACTGTATCTCGAAGTGCATTATAAAATGTTAAAGAAGTAGTCACATGCAATAAAAAATGAAAATAAAATTAATAATAATGCATACCTGCGGTGGGCTGGCGCCCTGCCTGGGGTTTGTTTCCTGCCTTGCGTCCTGTGTTGGCTGGGATTGGCTCCAGCAGACCCCCGTGGCCCTGTAATAGGATATAGTGGGTTGGATAATGGATGGATGGATAATAATGCATACATAGTATACAAAAATAAATAATAAACTCTTACATAAGATAGTTTGATAATTATGAGAAACAGAGTCCTTAAATATAGAATTAATCTTTTAATATTCTTTTAAGTCTCTAAATGATGGGCCAATGATAAGGTCAGTTGGCCATGGTGGACAGGAAAAATAAAAAAAATACAGTTAAGCTGATTTAGAAACAAACTCTGTAGGGAGTTAGAGACCAGAAGACTGCCCAGCCACACAGCTGTTTTTTTTTTATCTTAGATAAGTCAACACAGTGAGTCTTGATGCATTCACATCTTTATGTAATGTTAAGGGACTGACTAATTAATCTTCATACCAGTTATGTTTTCACATAATTTTTGTATATTTACCACATTAGGTATAAGATCTTCTTTAGTCTCACATTGGGATTAGCCGTCTGTGAGTCCCATATCCGTCAGTGGGCATTATCACTACTCGAAATATACTGTAGTTGAGACATAACTTTTTAGTTTTCTTTAAATCATGCATCAGAGATACTGACTTTGATATTAAATATCCAGAAGACAGAAGTGAATAACAAAAAGCTTTTGTTAAAGGAGAGCAGTTTTCTTCATTAATTAAAAGATGCTATTCGATGCTAAATAGATAAATAGATAGATAGATAGATACTTTATTAATCCCAAGGGGGAATTCACAAACTCCAGCAGCAGCATACTGATAAAAAAACAATATTAAATTAAATAGTGATAAAAATGCAGGTAAAACAGACAATAACTTTGTATAATGTTAACGTTTACCCCCCCGGGTGGAATTGAAGAGTTGCATAGTGTGGGGTCTCCTCAGTCTGTCAGTGGAGCAGGACGGTGACAGCAGTCTGTCGCTGAAGCTGCTCCTCTGTCTGGAGATGATCCTGTTTAGTGGATGCAGTGGATTATCCATGATTGACAGGAGCCTGCTCAGCGCCCGTCGCTCTGCCACGGATGTCAAACTGTCCAGCTCCATGCCTACAATACAGCCTGCCTTCCTCACCAGTTTGTCCAGGCGTGAGGCGTCCTTCTTCTTTATGCTGCTTCCCGAGCACACCACCGCGTAGAAGAGGGCACTCGCCACAACCATCTGATAGAACATGTGCAGCATCTTATTGCAGATGTTGAAGGACGCCAGTCTTCTAAGGAAGTATAGTCGGCTCTGTCCTTTTTGCACAGAGCATCAGTATTGGCAGTCCAGTCCAATTTATCATCCAGCTGCACTCCCAGGTATTTATAGGTCTGCACCCTCTGCACAAAGTCACTTCTGATAATCACGGGTTCCAGGAGGGGCCTGGGTCTCCTAAAATCCACCACAACTGCTGGTGTTCAGTTGTAGGTGGTTTGAGTCGCACCATTTAACAAAGTCCTTGATTAGGTTCCTATACTCCTCCTCCTGCCCACTCCTGATGCAGCCCACGATAGCAGTGTCATCAGCGAACTTCTGCATGTGGCAGGACTCCGAGTTGTATTGGAAGTCCAATGTATATAGGCTGAACAGGACCGGAGAAAGTACAGTCCCCTGCGGCGCTCCTGTGTTGCTGACCACAATGGCAGACCTGCAGTTCCCGAGATGCACATACTGAGGTCTGTCTGTAAGATAGTCCATGATCCATGCCACCAGGTGTGAATCTACTCCCATCTCTGTCAGCTTGTCCCTAAGGAGCAGAGGTTGGATGGTGTTGAAGGCGCTAGAAAAGTCCAGAAACATAATTCTTATAGCACCACTGCCTCTGTCCAAGTGGGAGAGGGATCAATGTAGCATATAGATGATGGCCTCCTCCGCTCCCACCTTCTCCTGATATGTGAACTACAGAGGGTCGAGGGCGTGGCGGACCTGTGGCATCAGGTGGTGAAGTAGCAGCCGCTCCATGGTCTTCATCACATGTGACGTCAGAGCGACAGGCCGGAAGTCATTCAGCTCACTTGGACGTGATACCTTTAGGACTGAGGTGATGCAAGATGTTTTCCAAAGCCTCAGGACTCTCCCCTGTTCCAGGCTCAGGTTGAAGATGTACTGTAGAGGACTCTCCAGCTCCAGCGCACAGGCCTTCAGTAGTCGTGTTGATACTCCATCTGGACCCGCTGCTTTGCTGGCACGAAGTCTCCTCAGCTCTCTGCTCACCTGGGGCCTCATGTATAAACAGTGCGTACGCACAGAAATGTTGCGTAAGAACTTTTCCACGTTCAAATCTCAATGTATAAAACCTAAACTTGGCGTAAAGCCACGCACTTTTCCACGGTACCTCATGCCTTGTCGTACGCAAGTTCTCCGCTCGGTTTTGCAGACTGGCGGCACCCAGCGTCAAAGCAATGGTACTGTTCTTGTGTGATTACTCATTATTTTCATGACGCGGCTTTATAAATACACAGAAACTAACCGCATATTGTTTATTAGTGTAATGCATCTGATTGTAATTAACTCGTAATAATATAATGGTTCAGGGAACAGCCATAGTATTCCAAATACCATAACTGCTTTAGCGTTGTTACTCTCACTTCTCCTTCTTCTTCTTCTTCTTCTTCTTTCAGCTCCTCCCGTTAGGAGTTGCCACAGCGGATCATCTTTTTCCATATTACTCTCACTGCACGACTCGGAGTATTTATATCACTGTATCTGAGTGTGAATCACAGCAGCAGCTGATCGGAAGAGAATTATCTGTATACAGCTTTAAGGACACGCTGTCTCAGCCACTGCAAAACGTTTTAAAGCCTTTCCTGTACAGACCTCGCGGTTCAGAAACAGTTTCATCCCAAGAACTTTAAATGCACTCAATCAATTGCTCCTTGTAGAACGGTTTGTACTTATAAGTACAATCACCCCACTGTAAACTTGCACTACAGTTATAATATCTCACAACCTGAGCCACTTTATAAAGCGCTATATTTACATATGATGACGATATCATTTTTAAGGTGAAATGCAGCAAAATATGTTTGTTAAATTATACACATAAAACTTTAACTTCATTTAAATAATCTATATTCTTCACTGGGAGTGTCGTGAAGGATAGAATAATTAAATATGTACTACGAAGATATTTCAATGTTCTTTAAGCGTTTTGAAGAATCGGCTAAGCTTACAGATGGCTTAACGTCTATTACAGAGCTGATTGTGTGGCGATCGGTTACTGGGAAAGAAAAGCACTGACTGCAGTGGCGGCTACGCCAATATATATTGAATATAAAACAGAAAGAGAAAATAACAACACAGCTAAAAACTCAGCGACAAATTTCGACAATAAATTATTTCATCGAAGTGAAACACATGTTTAATAACGTGCTTTAACTCCTATCATCATGAAAATGACATCACGTATACATCTCAGTATTTTAGTTATTTATCACGAATGTAATGGATTCTGTGTCCAGTTGGAGGAAGAGAGCCAGTTTAAGAAGCAAGTAGTGATTCACACACATAGAGCACATACGAGTAGAAGATCAAATACAAAACAAAGCATTTAACGTGCTACTTTAATTACGATGTGATTTGAGAAACTGGTTAATTAAACGATTTTAAGATGAAGTTTATAATGTTCTACTAAATGACAAAGTAAACTAGGTGATTAAAGTGGAAATGTCGAGATTGAAGTTGACATTTCGTGCTTTTTCCCCACCGTGTGCCTTTTTTCTCTGTACCCTAATAAACTTTCATGTGACACTCAGACAGTGGGCTTACAACTCTTCTTTTCACGGCAACTTTGATATGTGACTTCTTTTTTATTTCCGGCACTGTGCGATTTTGTGAACGTGAGCTTTCAAGTTTCTCCAACACGCTATGTCACTCGATCAACTTCATTTGGTTGATTATACCACGGTTTATTTGAACAAATAGTATGTTTTTCCTTTACCTCCACTTGGTATTCGCTGAAATTCTTATTTCCCCCCGTGCTTTTCCCATTGTCTTTTCACAGAAGGCTGCACTTAAGGGCGATTTATATTGATTTGCATATTCAAATAGGCGTAATTCTGGAAGGATTTGGGGCGTTACATAATCGGCGTGCCGGCGTTAGTTTTCACGCTGATCGGGATTTATTTAACGGAAGAACGTGGAAGTTGGAGTACGCACAGATTCCTGCATCTGGATTTTTCTGTGCGTAAGCACATTTCGGCTTTTGTGCTTACGCCATGTTATAGTGCGAGTTCTACGCACGGCGTTATACATGAGGCCCCTGGGCTGCTGTAATTGTGGGTGAGGATGTCTCTCCTATGCTGGTATCAACAGAAGGATGGATGGAGGGTGCAGTACTCCAAGGTGAGAGTGGGTTAGGGTGGTCAAACCAAGGGCTGTGCGATATGACCAAAATCTTATATCCCGATATTTCATTTCATATCCCGATATCACGATATAGTACATTTTCTTTGTATTCAGTGAATAGTTTATATAATCACCACTCCTTTTTTCATTTAAATTAAAAATCAAAAATGAGAAGTACTCAACTTGTAATTATTTCTGTTCTTTTATTTAGAACATTTGAGCAAATGTTTGACTTAGAATGTAAACATAAAATGTTAATGTATCAAATATAAAACACTTTTCAAAAACAAATTACTAAAGGCCCAATATAAAATACTGCTATATAAAATGCCTGACAAACAAAATGTGAACTGTAGCAGCAATAACTCTCACAACATATATTAAATATAAAAGGATCAAAGCACTAACAACTAAACTATATAAGGCCAATAAACCCTTTAAACAAAATAAATACAAGTCTAACATTAACTGTCAAAACCAAATGTAAACATTGTACTTCAAACTGTAGCAGCAATAAGGCTTATGACAAAAATATATTAAATATATAATATTAAATATAATATTTTTTAGGCTACATTCTAGTAAAATGTTAATTTGCACATCGTAGTGTGGCAAATCTCCGTTAATGAGTTACAGCTGATCGCCCCGTGCGTGGGACTGGACGGCGCTAACATGTTGATGCCGTCCAGCCCCAAGCACGGGTGATCCGCGGTAACTCGTTAACGGAGATTTGCCGTGTTAATGCAGTTGTGGCGTAAACGTAATGTAGAGTTCTGTTCTGCAGTCTGTGTTCTGTGAATTACATCCCTCTTAGTTATTTATTCTGTTGTCCCTGTTATTTCTGATGGACTGTAATAGAGTGGAAGGTAAAGGAGGTTCCAGGGGGAGGAGCGCTGTGAAAAAGGAGGAGTGGACGACGATCTTGTCGCCCCTAGCTAAGAGAGTTTGTTTTTGGATTGCTGTCTGTTTGGCGTGGTTGTGGCCAACAGCAACCATTTTTTTTTGTTTGTGTTTAATAAAGAGGGAACTAACCAAGTGACCGTCTCGGATCGTCATTACGTCTGGAAGACGCTACAGTAATTTTAACAAGATTAACGCTGACAGCAAACGCTGCAGGGAAAATTATGCCTTAAGCAAATTGTTTTGGTAGCAATTAATCTTCCAAGCTTTTAACATGCTCGTTTAAATAGTACCTTTACAACTGTAATATCCTACGTGGCCTGCCTCTCAGTTGTAAACTCTCTGCATGCTCGCTCACGTGCTTTTTGCGGAGGTGGTAGAAGAGGTTTGTCGTGTTGGAGTCTGTGGTAGCGATCGGTTTGCAGCATAATTTGCACAGTACCGTTTTCTGGTCCGTATCAGACTATTCAAATCCAAACCATCTCCATACTACAGAGGTAGCCCCTCGTTTAGGAACAAGGTCCTTCTGTGTGGAGCTATCTGGTGTTGCCTCGTCTTCATCAGCCATGCTAGTGTGTCTGCATCCACGTGGTGGCCATCAAAACAATGAAAAAAATATTGCCGTAAACAGTTTATTTTGCGACACCACGAAACAAACGATAGCGTAATGTTCAGCGATAGACGTTTTCATATTGTCATCCGATATATATCGTTATATCGAACAGCCCTAGTCAAACCTGTTAAAGAAGTTGTTCATCTGGTTTGCTCTCTCCACATCTCTCTCGATGGTGGCACCCCACTTCGAGCTGCAGCCAGTGATGATCTTCATACCATCCCACACTTCCTTCATGCTGTTATTCTGCCGCTTGTGCTTCAGCTTTCTCCTGTACTGCTCCTTCGTCAACCTGAGCTGGACTCGGAGTTCCTTCTGCTCACGCTTGAGCTCATGCTGATCATCGCCTATAAATGTAATTTTCTTCAGGCTCAAAAGGCCCTTGATGTCACTTGTAATCCATGGCTTGTTGTTAGTATAGCAGCATACTGTTCATACTGGAACTACAATGTCCATACAGAAGTTGATGTAGTCAGTAGTGCAGTCAACAACCTCCTCAATGTTCTCACTATATGATCCCTGCAGGATATCCCAGTCCGTACTTCCAAAGCAGTCTCTCAGAGCCTGCTGTGCCTCAGGGGACCACTTCCTACATGAGCGTGTGGTCGTAGGTAGCACCCTCACTCTTGGTTTGTAGTGAAGCTGAAGCAGAACCAGGTTATGATCTGCTTTCCCAAGCACAGGCAGCGGGTTGGCGCTGTATGCGTCTTTAACGTTTGCATACAGTAGGTCAATAGTTCTATTTCCCGGGGTGTTACAATCCACATAGTGGGAGAAGGCAGGTAATGTTTTGTCCAGCGTCACATGGTTAAAGTCTCCAGTGATTAGCACAAGCGCCCCAGGGTGCTGTGTTTGTAATTTAGCAACAGCGCAATGGATGATGTCACCTGCTATCTCCATGTCCACCCGAGGGGGGATGTAAACAATAACAATAATCACGTGTCCAAACTCTCTGGACAAGTAATAGGGACGCAGATTTACAGCCAACAGTTCGATGTCCCTGCAGCAATTGGAGATTTTAACGTTTACATGTCCTGAGTTGCACCACCAGGGCCGGCCCTAGGGCGAAGTTGGCGAAGTGAATGAAGTGACCGCTTCGGGCCCACAGCTGGAGGGGGCCCACTGCGCCCAAGGTTTTTTTTCCTGTGATGCGACCCTGCTATATTTTTTATATATATAATTCACGGGCAACATATTCCATCACCTAATTACTTCACGTGGACATCTCCACTCGGCACTCCAATCTTCATTACGCTTCACTCAGGCCCGCGCCTGTTGCCGCCTCCACAGCTCATCTGTGCCTCTGTCCTCAGTAGGCGGCTACTTACACTTCAGTCAGGGCCGCTCCGCCGCACTGCATTCTCGATAGAGCATAAAAGGTGCCCTTCTCTTCGTAAAGCCTTCATATCAATATATTTCCATTTTGTTAGAAAAAACATCTTGTAGATAGTAGTTAGGCCTTGCCGAATTTCCACAGTTTGAAATTATTGTATTCCAAATGTCTTCAGTTCCAACACCAAACAAATATAAATCAGGTGCTCAAAAACGTAAAGAAAAAGCAGCGAAAGATGAATTCTTCGCTACCCAAAAAGGCGCTTTGCAACGCTTCCTAACGAAACCGGTTAGCTCTAGCAGCAGCAGCAGCAGCACTAGCACCAGGATGGAATTTCCATTAGTCGAAGATACCGCAACGCTGTCCAAGCCCCACAAACCTGTGTCCCACTCCTTGGAGTCAGAAGCCGATGATGTTAAGAATGACATGGACATGGGTTTTTCGTCAGGTTCAGCAACATTGCCAGCCATTTCGGTTTCTAACCAGAAAGATGAAGATCATGACGAGGCTGATAATGATTGCAATTCCTTTAGTTGGGGAGATCCAGGTTTGTGGGGTGCAGCAATCACTGACAAGGAACGTGTCTTCCTAGTCCAAAAGGGGCCCTTTCGTGAAACCGGGATTTAATATCCAACGAATGATGATGGGCGCCATTTTTCTGATTCCTTTTATTCCCGAAAATTTTCACATGGGGAATTTGTTGACAGGCACTGGCTTTTTAACTCAAAGAACAAAAATGCAGTTTTTTGTTTCTGCTGCAAGTTATTCTCGAATATCCAGATCAAATAGACTACTGATGGTTGTGGTGATTGGAGAAATGTCCTGAGACGTGTGCAGTCACGAAATATCTGCCAACCATATACGTGCCTTAAAGAATTGGTTGGAACGTCAAAATCGCTTGAAGGCAGGATGTACCATTGATAAGTGTGCACAAGAACTTCTGCTAAGAGAAATTGAGCATTGGTGCAATGTATTAACAAGAATTATTGCTATTATTCAGTTTCTGGGTGAAAGAAACCTGGCGTTTCAAGGTTCTAGTGATCGTATATTTGCCCCACATAATGGCGATTTTCTTGGGTTAGTGGAATTGCTAGCCAAATTTGATCTGTGCATGCAACAGCATGTTCAATGGATTATAGACAATGAAATCCACGATCATTATCTGGGCAAAAATGAAATAATTCAGTTGATGGGTAATGCTACATTAAAGAAAATAATTTCCCATATTCATAAGGCCAAGTATTTCTCAATCATTCTTGACTGCACTCCTGATATAAGCCATGAAGAGCAGATGACGATGATAATAAGGATCGTTCATATTGATGGCTCCTCAGTGGAAGTTCGAGAATATTTTGTAGGGTACATAGCCATTGATGATAGCACTGGCTCCAATCTCACAGACCAATGCTTACGGATGCTCTCAGAGTTGAAATTGAACTTAGGTAACTGTAGGGGACAGGGATATGATAACGGTTCCAATATGAAAGGCAAACACAGTGGCATTCAAAAACGAATACTGGATAAAAATCCACGAGCATTCTACATCCCATGCGGTTGTCATAGCCTTAATTTGCTTGTGGCTAAATCGTCACCAACTGCCATGTCGCTTTTTGGAACGTTACATCAGATCTATTTGCTGTTTAGTGCTTCTACAGTACGCTGGCAGATTCTGTCACAGATCAATGTAGCCAGCAAAATGAAAATATGCACTATGATGTTGCTCTCAAATGCATCAACAGTGTCTCTGACTATTTGGTTTCATACAGAGAAAATGGACTAGAATTAGCAGAAGCTACAGCTAGAGAGCTCGCTAATAAATTGGAAATGCCTTCTGAGGATGTCGCATTTCCTGCAGTAACCAGTTTACGCAGGAGACAAAAAAAGCGCCATTTCAATTATGAAGTCCGGGATGAGTTAATAACTGATCCAAAGGAAAAGTTTCGCACAGAATTCTTTCTTGCCCTTCTGGATCAAGCAATCATGTCCATGAATGAGAGGTTTGATCAAATGAAACAGCATTTCGACAATTTTGGATTTCTGCAAAATTATCAGTTAATATCACCCATGGATGATAATACCTTGATGAAATACTCTACGGACTTGAAAATTGCTTTAACTGACTCGAAGAATAATGAATCAGACATTGATTCACACGCACTATGCAGTGAAATTTGCATGTTTGCCAATTTAGTTCCTAGCAACTCAACGGCCATGCAAGCACTGGAATATCTGTTTGAGAAGGAGTGAGCAACTGCCATGCCTAATGTTGCTGTGGCTCTCAGAATAGCATTGACTGTGCCTATAACGGTATCTTTGGCGGAGAGGAGTTTTTCAAAACTCAAGCTTATCAAAAATTACTTGCGAAGCTCCATGAACCACGAATGTCTGAATAGTCTGGCATTGATTTCAATTGAGCAAGAAATAGCCGAATCTCTTGATTATTCTGAACTTATTCATGAGTTTGCCAGTGCCAAGGTTCGAAAAGTGTCTTTTGTGTGAAATAGATTTCAATATCTGCTGGTAAGTTATTTTATACGGAAATCTGAATATCTCGAAAGTATGAAAACAAGCTTTAAAACCGAATAAAAATGTAAAAACAAAATAATGTGGATCTCCTCTTCATAAAACAAAAAAAATATATAAAAAATATAAAAAGCAAAAAACAAAGTTCTTGGCCTAGCTATTTACCTCCACGTGCTGCCTGGAGGAAACAGCAAAAGCTGGCTAAAATGTAGCTTTATCTGTTAATGTATCATCACTAAAGACATTTATGTGGACCCAATCCAACCTCCATCACTTGTACGATAGTCTACGCTGACACCCTGCAAATTTGGCTCAAATCAGTGTGTTATGGTTACGGTTGTCAGTGTCAAACAGAAATCGTCAAAAAGTGATGGTTGTAGATGCCGGGAAAATGCATTTCTGCAGCTCAGAATGCAGGAAATTGCTTGGCAGCCGGAGCTCTGCCCCGGACCCCCTAGCTGCAGGGGTCGTATCAGTTTGCTTCGGGCCTGAAATTGTCTAGGGTCGGCTCTGGCACCACTTTGTATTGACATAGAGAGCGACACCGCCTCCTTTTTTTTCCCGCTGGTATTTGCGTCTCTGTCCGCTCTAACTGTGCTAAACCCGGGTAGCTCCACGTTACCATCTGGGATGGTAGTTGCAACGTTTCACTAAAACACAGCAAGCTGCATTCTCTGTAGGTTCTGACATTTTTCACCAGCACAGCCAGTTCGTCGATCTTATTTGGTAGTGAGTTCACATTTCCAAGGATCACAGAAGGCACCAACGGTTTATAATGCCATTTTCTCGCAAGCTGCTTGGCTTTTATCTTATCTTTTATCTTTGCACTGGCTCACCTGTCCCGATATCGTCTTCTTACCTCGTCAGGTAAATAGGGAATATAATGTAATACAGTTGTTAGTGTTTTAGAGGAATTTAGATGCAGTAAGACTAAAACTGTTAATTTTAACTTTGGTAAGGCAAATTTTGAGCAGTTGAGGCAAAGTCAAAGGAAGTTAGACTGGAATAAGCTTTTATTTGCAAAGACAGTTGAGGAGCAGTGGAACAGGTTTAAAAATGGTTTACATAAAATGCAGGACAGCTACATACCTAAATTTGGAATTAGTAGGAAATTAAAAAAAAAACTGTGCAGTGGGTTAATAAAGAGTTGAAGAAGAAGCTGCAAAGGAAAAAGCAGCTGTATAAGGCATGTAAGACTAATAACTCCAATGTGAATCAAAGGTCATATGAGAACATGTGGGCAAACATTAAGAAGTATATTAGGGAGGCAAAAAGGCAGTCAGAGAGTAATATAGCAGATAAGGCGAAAGATGACCTAAAGAGATGCTTTAAGTATTTTAGAAGTAAAAGAACAGTCAAAGAGGAGGTGAAGTGCATTCGGAATAGTAAAGTATAATTTAAAAATAAAGACAGTGAAATAGCAGATGCTCTAAATTTGCATTTTTCTGAGGTCTTCATATGTGAGGAAGTGTATAACCTTTCAGTGGTAACAGGGACTACTAAATAGGTACTGAGTGATTTGGAAATTACAGAGGAGGAAGTGCTGCTTAGATTAAATAGGCTGAAATCAAGCAAATCACCAGAACCAGATAATATACATATATACACCCTTGATGGATATTTTTAGGAGTCACTGTGCACTGAGGAAATTCTGAAGGACTGGAAAATGGCTAATATTATCTCATTATATAAAAAGGGTGACAGGGCAGATTCAAGCAACTATAAGACAGTAAGCTTAGTGTGCATCATGGGTAAATTAATGGAAGGAATTATTAAGGATAAGACTGAGCAACACATGGCTTGAACAGGAGTTTTACTGAACAGTCAGCATTGATTCAGAAGAGGGGGGTCATGTTTTACCAATGTGCTAGAATTCTATAAGGAAGCAACAAAAGAATTTGATCAAAGTGGAGCATATGATATTATTTATCTAAACTTTCGTAAAGCATTTGATAAGGTGCTACATGAGAGGCTAGACATCAAATTAAAAGAAGTGAAATTTCAGGGTTTTGCTTGTAGATTGATGCAAAATTGCACCAGAGACGTGATTGTCTCAGAGAGACTTTCTCTTCGTACCAAGCAATGTAGCTACACCCTCGGCCGGAAGCCCTTCTAGACAAGAGCTTATGCAAAGGAATTTGGAAAAGTTCAGCATGGTTATATCAGACACATTTCTTATAGAGAGAAAGAAACGATATTCACTCACAGGAAGTTATACGTTGCTTTGTCACGATGTAATTCCAAACACGGAATCAAATTTCAATGCAATATTGATGAAAAGGTAAAAGCAAAAAGAGACTAGAATATATGGACATAGGTGATATGACAGAAGTGCCCCATGCGAGATGCAGATCATGCGGCACGGCAGCAGCAGCAAGCCAGCAGCTGATTGAGCAAAGAAGAGGTAAAAAAAAACTGTATGTGTTTCCCACTGTATCACCGTTTAAGAAGGGGTGTCGGAGGAGCGATCGCTTCTCCTTGGTGTGTGTTCAGCCCCCCTCTTCACAACGTGAGCAGCAGACACACAAAGTGGTTGGCATGTAGTGCAAGGATGGGGGGTGTGGGCAAGGGAAGTGTGCAGGCGGCAAAGTCCCCTAGTAAATGTAAAGTATTACATTTAGCAAGTAAAATTATTAGGTTTGAATACACAATGGGAGGTCTGAAAATCAAAAGTACACCTTATGAGAAGGATTTAGGAGTCATAGAAAAACTGCCAGACAGTGTTCAGAAGCCATTAAGAAGACTAACAGAATGTCAGGTTATATAGCGCTCATATGTGTAGATTACAAGACCAAGGAGAGTATGCTCAAGGTTTATATCACACTGGTGAGGCCTCATCTGGATTACTGTGTGCAGTTTTGTCTCCAAATTACAAAAAGGATACAGCAATGCTAGAAAAAGTCCAGAGAAGGACGACTATGCTGATTCCAGGTCTACAGGGGATGAATTATGCAGAAAGATTAAAAGACCTGAGACTTTTCAGTTCAAACAACTGAAGATGAAGAGGAGACATGAGACATGAATGAAGTGTTTAAAATTATGAAGGGAATTAGTACAGTGAATCGGGAATGTCATTTTAAGATGAGTTAATCAAGAACACGAGGAAACAGTTGGAAACTTGTTAAGGGTAACTTTCGCACAAACATTAGGAAGTTTTCCTTTACACAGTTAACCATAGACAAGTGGAATAAGCTACCAAATGGTATGACAGTATGACTTTATGGACTTTCAAAACTAGACTTGGTATTATTTTAGAAGAATTCTGTGGATAGGAACAGCAAGCTTTGTTGGGCTGAATGGCTTGTTCTCATCTAGATTGTTCTAATGTTCTAATATTTTTTCACTTCATGATTTAAGGATCCTTAGAGTGTTGCAGAAAAGATATCACAGGCCAACTTGGAAGGTTAATATTTCCTTCTCCAGCACAGAAATTATGAAATAACTAAAAATGATGGTAGTTTAGTGTAAAGAAATCTAAAGAAATCAACATTGTTGTTATGTAATATTTGAATTTCCTTCTGTTTGTATAAAATGTTTAGAAAAATACAGTTTTTGGGTTTATTGAAAAAGGTGCACGTACAGTGCCACTATGTACTTTGTATGAGATATAATGAAATATTGGAGGGGGGTGGGAGCTGGGCAAAACAAAAAAATGTTTTCAAAATGTTTTTGTATCTAAAAGAATAATGGCTTAACAGAGCAATATGCTTTTATCAAGATGTCTTAGAGGCCTAACACCTAATGATGCTGCAGTATCATTAAGTAAACACCCATAGGATGTGAGTGTCTGGTGGTAAAGGATGGAACAGCCAGTATAATAGTAATCACTTTTCTGGCCTGGGTAGGTGGGTTTCCTTTAATTGCAGGAAGTCAATGAGTCTCATTGTGGGGAACATACCTTTACATTGTAGCTCTGGCCATAAAAGTGATATTGCTAGTAGCTGAACTGAAACAGACACTGCCACAATAGGGTACACTTTCTAATTGTAGCACGTACTAGCAAAAGTACCCTGCTGGCACGTAGGAGAAGATAACAATGTGGTGCATGAAGAAGCAGGCAGCTGCCCCTAAAGCTCAGTTAAAGTCACCCCCAGCTGGAGAGAGATCTTTACTGATTTGTTGCATTTCTCTTCAGAATATGTCCAATGAAGCCCTTTTTATTTTTTGGGAGGGTCAGCTCTCATTTTGTTTCAGTCTTAGGCAGTGCCAAAACATTCTGAGGCAATGACAATATGCAGTATGTCAAATATATAATGAATTAAAGGTAATAAACATTTATAAAGAGTTTTTCTGTTAAGAATTCAGAATGCTGTTATTTAGAAAATCAGATATGTTTTCTCCATAATTAACCTTTAAAAAGGAAAGACAGGAACATCTTTTTCTGTTCTCTTGCACCCAGTTGTTATAGTTACCAATTGATCCATACAGACAGATCCTGCTAAACTGATTTTTCCCGTATTGTTGGAAAATCAAAAATAAGTGTGTTCCATAATTAACCTTTAAAAGCAAGGAGATGCACATCTCTTCTTGTTCTGTTGCACCCTGTTGGTACGGTTACCAAATAATCCACATAGACAGCTCCAGTTGAACTGACTCATCCCTCCTTTTGTTGGCGCATGTGTGTCACAGGGTCTCTCCTCCAAGGAGACATAATTACTGCCCTAATGGAATTAATTAGGTGTTTCATTCGTGTTCACTATGTGATTGCATGATTTATGGCAGTTGACTCTGGGGAAAATCAGCATGGCTTTATAAATAACATGAAAATTAAAGGTCACCTAAAATGAAACGCTGTCAAATTCTGATTTTACGTGCCAGTATAAAAAATGTAAAGAAGCACATGTTCTCAGCTGAGAGAATTAATCCATGCAGTGATATTTTGTTATGTTATGTCACTGTTAGCAAGACTATGTGTGGTCCTCTTGGGTATGGTGCGATTAATTCCACCCCTCCACATTTAACAGAAGTAGAAGCCTTTTGACAAGGGCTGCTTTTCGATTGAAAAATATAATTGCAATTAATGACACAATTAAAAAGTTTAATTGAAATTAGCTGCATATTAATCATTATTTCCTTCAGGCATATTAATATGGCAGGTAATGTGGTGCAATGATTAAGGCTTTGGACTTCAAACCCCGAGGTTATGGGTTCAACTCTGGCTACTGACTCTGTGTGACCCTGCACAAGTCACTTTACTCTCCTCTGTTCCAACTGGAAAAAAAAAAGAAGTGTAACCAAGTGTAACCCAAATGTTGTAAGTCAGTTTGGATCAAGGTGCCAGCCAAATAAATAAATGTAATATTTTTCTATAAAGCAGAAATAACTCAGTGATTACTTTCTAATATAAAAGTTACAGCAATCACTTGCCTGTGCATATTAAATCATTCCAGTTAGTTTATTGAACTGTTTTGTGTAACAAGAGCAATGGCCAATGACCAAAGATCACTACCAGAGGTTGTTTTAATATTTGGGAAAACCAGTACGTTTGGTTTGAACTATTATGTTGAAAGACAACATACCAAAAGCACTAGCAATTACACAAACATTAGATATTTAAAAACAGAAACAGGGTTCAGCTTTTGTACACAATCAGCAATGTTTATAGCTCAGGTTGTTCTTAACTGTGTGATCCACATTCATCAACTCTGCAGCTGTTACTGGGAGAGGAGAAGTCATTATTTAGACTGAAAATGTGTATAGGTCAAACTTTTAAATAGAAAAGAATAGTCTGAAAAAACTTCTATATATGTATCTGATAGGATTATTTATTTAGATGTTTACATTTAATGTATTATTTGAAGCTGCTCCTCTGTCTGGAGATGATAATGTTTAGTGGATGCAGTGGATTCTCCATGATTGACAGGAGCCTGCTCAGTGCCCATTGCTCTGCCACGGATGTCAAACTGTCCAGCTCCGTGCCTACAATAGAGCTTGCCTTCCTCACCAGTTTGTCCAGACGTTAGGCATCACTCTTCTTTATGCTGCCTCCTCAGTACATCACCGTGTAAAACAGGGCACTCGCCACAACCGTCTGATAGAACATCTGCAGCATCTTATTGCAGATGTTGAAAGACACTAGCCTTCTAAGGAAGTATAGTCGGCTCTGTCCTTTCTTACACAGAGCATCATTATTGGCAATCCAGTCCAATTTATCATCCAGCTGCACTCCCAGGTATTTATAGGTCTGCACCCTCTGCACGCAGTCACCTCTGATAATCATGGGGTCCATGAGGGGCCTAATCCTCCTAAAATCCACCACCAGCTCCTTGGTTCTGCTGGTGTTCAGTTGTAGGTGGTTTGAGTCGCACCATTTAACAAAGTCCTTGATTAGGTTCCTATACTCCTGCTCCTGCCCACTCCTGATGCAGCCCACGATAGCAGTGTCATCAGCGAACTTCTCAACGTGGCAGGACTCCGAGTTGTATTGGAAGTCCGATGTATATAGGCTGAACAGGACTGGAGAAAGTACAGTCCCCTGCAGCGCTCCTGTGCTGCTGACCACAATGTCAGACCTGCAGTTCCCGAGACGCACATATTGAGGTCTGTCTGTAAGAGAGTCCACAGTCCATGCCACCAGGTATGAATCTACTCCCATCTCTGTCAGCTTGTCCCTAAGAAGCAGAGGTTGTTGGTGCTGAAGGTGCTAGAGAAGGGATGTAAACAATAACAACAATGATGTGTCCAAACTCTCTGAGCAAGTAATAGGGGCGCAGACTTACGGCCAACAGTTCGATGCCCTTGCAGCAAGTGGAGATTTTAATGTTTACATGTCCAGAGTTGCACCACCTTGTATTCACATAGAGAGCAAGTCCTCCTCCTTTCCGCTTCCCGCAGGTACTTGCGTCTCAGTCTGCTCTAACTGTGCTAAACCCGGGTAGCTCCACGATAGCATCTGGGATATTAGTTGTTAGCCACGTTTCACAAAAACACAACAAACTGCATTCTCTGTAGGTCCTGACATTTTTCACCAGCGCAGCCAGTTCGTCAATCCTATTTGGTAGTGAGTTCACATTTTCCAGGATCACAGAAAGCACAGAAGGCTTGTAGCACCACTTTCTCGCTAGCCGCTTGGCTTTTATCTTAGTGCCGGCACTGCTGCCACGATACGACCTTCTTACCTCGTTGGGTAAATAGGGAACCACACCAGCACTAGCCTTTGTCCTCAGCACTTTAAGTTGTCTACCTGAATAGACAAGTTTCGGCATGTAAAAATACATGTACAAGTAGTAAAAGGTAGTAAAAAGTGTCCAGGGAACAAGTCGACATAAAGGAAAGTGGTAGGAGTGAGCGGTGAAACAGAGAAAAAGGTAGAAAGATACAGTCATACATGGAGCTGCTGGAATGGCTGCTACTAGTGGCGGTGCTTGAGTCCTATATTTATTAACTATAACCATATTGCTACCTTCTGCCCAGATGGATGGAAATATTAGTGTGATCAATTTGCAGTAGTGTACAGTAAGCAACCTACAATTAAAGAACAGCAACGTACCATGTCTGCTTTGGGGTAAGTATGAGTGAGGTATAAGGAAACTCATTCACTCCACTTATATAATGGATT
Organism: Polypterus senegalus; assembly: GCF_016835505.1. Taxonomy (NCBI): domain Eukaryota; kingdom Metazoa; phylum Chordata; class Cladistia; order Polypteriformes; family Polypteridae; genus Polypterus; species Polypterus senegalus. Next base: position 152,856,006 of record NC_053166.1, read on the forward strand.
TGATTTTATTTGTTCTTATGTTACTTTCTGCACTTTGAAGAGCTAGTATATGAAATGATTGTATTAAGATACAGGTCAAATTGTGTCCCTTACTGATTCAATACCATGCACAGTATTTTATGTTCTAATACAGGAATCTTCTATATTAATAAAAGGCAAAGCCCTCACTGACTCACTCACTCACTCACTCACTCACTCACTCATCACTAATTCTCCAACTTTCCGTGTAGGTGGAAGGCTGAAATTTGGCAGGCTCATTCCTTACTGCTTACTTACAAAAGTTGGGCAGGTTTCATTTTGAAATTCTACGCGTAATGGTCATAACTGGAAGCTATTTTTCTCCATATACTGTAATGGAGTTGAGCTCGATGGCCGTGGGGGGCGGAGTTTCGTGTGACATCATCACGCCTCCCACGTAATCACGTGAACTGACTGTCAACGCAGTACGTAGAAAAACAAGGAAGAGCTCCAAAAAGCGCTGAAGAAAACATGCATTATACAATTTAGAAGGCAGCGAAACAATAAGCAGCAAGCGACTGACACATACAACCATATTCATGAGTGCAGCTACTTCGGAAACAAAGCACGGTGTAAACCTAAAGTTTAAATTAAGTTCATAGACAGGCTGCCGCTGGCGTTTATTATGCCCACGGCTAATGTGGGATACAAGTTTAATGAGAGGACGCAGGATATAAACGAGAGTTTTGATCACTTTGTAACTAAGTTAAAATTGCTGGTGAAGGGCTGTGCTTATGCAAATTCCGAGAGACTGTGTTTATGGGGGATTGACAGTTAAGGCGGGTGGGGAGTCACGTCATCATCTCCCCTCCCATTCACCTCATTTCGCTCTGAGTTGAGCGCCGCAGCTAACCCAGTCTTGTGGAAGCAACTTTGTGACACTGCCACCAAATACTGACAGAAAAATCCACAAGTTAATACACACGCTGTCTCTAGAGTTTCTCCACACTCTGAATCCTCCAGGCACTACTTACAAAAGGTTACATTGACAATCGTGTTACGTTATTTTTAAAATGTTTCCTTTTCTTAGCACAAGCACAGCTGAGAAGCTTCGATGCATGTGCTCCATAACGCGTTAAAAAATAATGCATTTAATCACACTTTGCATTCCAAGCAAAGGGAACTTCTGTCAATGCATGATTTCCTGGTACACTGATTACATTGATGCACACATCAGAGCTACAAAAATGTAACAGTCAGAAGAAAGCACGTTGCTACGACTGATTGGGGGAAAATTTCATTTCAAAACACTACCCGACGGAAGCCTTGATAAAAGCGTGGTTTTGTGCACATATATATATATATATATATATATATATATATATATATATATATATATATATATATATATATATATATATATATATATATATATATGTATATATATGTGGATGTATATGTATATATACTGTATATATGTGTGTATATGTATATATATGTTTATGTGTGTGTGTGCATATATATATATAGATATATGACAGCAACACTCATGACAATGACAATGTCAATCATGTTACTTTATTATTAAAATGTTTCCTTTTCTTTTTCATTACTTCTTTAACACACTACTTCTCCGCTGCGAAGCGCGGGTATTTTGCTAGTATCCCATATTATAAAGAACAGGTGGCAACACAGGAAACAATCAAGTGCTGGTGACCCACTACTACTACTAATAGACTTGGATTTATTTGCCTCTGCTTCATTAAGTGTGAGGTGCGGTCAAATTGGCCGTATTGAACTAGGGGTATTTAGGGGTTTTGTTAAAAAATTTAACATGTTAATTGCACGTTAATGGTGATTAATTATTAGCTCTACCCTGACCTGAAATATTCCTTTAGTAAAAAAAGCTTGACATGCTGGACAGATTATAGGTGAGCTTTTGTATCTCTGCAGAGCAGAACAGTTCAAGGTATATTTTGACAAAAATCTATTACACAGGCAATAGAGGCTTTGAATTTGAGTGTCTGTGAAAATTACCTTTGCAGTGAATTTTTTGGCTTTTGTTTCAGCTGTTGTTGTGCATAAATGTAGTTTTTGACAGTGAAATCTCCCTTTTTAAATGTCCAGTTTATGCATATTACCAAAGAGATCATTGTACCAGCTGATGATAGCAACAGAATATTAATTCATTCATTTCTGTCTCTAAGCACTAGAATGACTGAATGCTTCTTTCCATGATCTCTCTTAACAAAGATTTATTCCCACAGAGAATGAGGGGCCTGTGGTGAACATAATGAGTAGCAGCATATGATGAGACAATGAAATCTGGCGTGCTGGTACTATTGCCATGAAATCAGATGTTTTGTACTGTGGTGGGTTTCTGCAGAGTGATAACACATCAAATATTGCTGATTGTATTTTACGTAAGACAAAATAATATACAGGGCCAATAAAAATTAGCATATTGGTACTGTTACCATGAAATAAAGCTTTACAGAAGAAGTCTTTTTCTATAGATCAGTGCTGATTTTAAATAAAGACTAAAGAGGAGCTTGGCTCTGTTTTGGTGCATTTATTCATTGTAGTTTGTTTTCTTTTCAGATAAGCCTTTATGTTGTCTCCCAAGCACACGTGTGACAGGCTGCATAACAACCTTTAGAAGATAAGATTGACTTACAATCACAGCTACTCAAAACTTTTAATGTTAATAGTAGGCTATCAGCTATTAACTTACTGAAGTTACTTTAGCACTCATGTTGAGCTCAACTAAATCGACTTGTATGATTCACTTAAAACAGTTGTTCAAACAGAACAAATTGTTCATGAATCAGCCATCACTACCTTTGGGCTATGTTTTGTTGGAGGGAAAATTGAATGATGTCTCCGCAAACAGCCATATAAGTTTTATTAACGAAAGGAAACAAACAGGAGTGCAAAACATGCCAGACTCTGATGTTGGCACTGATGTTGGTGAGTGGAAACCCCACTACCACCTGCATGTGTTCACTTTAGCAATGGATGTGCTATTTACGCTATTAATGAGTGTTTTGGAAAATCTACAACTGAGCTCTAAGGCAGCTAACCACTTCACTACTGTACAATCCACATTACAGCAAATCAGTTAATATCATGGTATATGTGAAGACCATTACTGTCTAGTATAAAGAAATTAGAGCCTGGTCACAGTTGTAGAGAGTGAACTTCATAACCAGCACAATACTAAAATATCAAAAAGGTTTAAAAAAAATTATTCTTTGGAATCATTAGTGATGCGAGCCTGGCATAAAATGCCTAACACATTTAACAAAATATCTTCAGGAACAAGTAGTAAGGCTACCATGCACCATGTGTGCTGAAGTAAAGATGTATCAAATTAGCACTGCAAAATACAATATGACTTTCATATGCATCTGATCACAGACTCCTAAAACATGCCAAGTGGCCCTTTTTAGCCACAATTGCAGCAGGTTTCCATAGAATCCCATTATTTAATAATTACTGCCTTATACTGATAAAATTCCTTGTCTTATTAATTAAGGTGCAGTGCACAATTAGTGTATGAGTACTGAAATAGGATATCTTACCAGTCTTTATTTCTCGCATCACTGTTTTTACATTAGATTTTATCTTACCTGGAACAACATCTACAAAATAATGGAATTGCTTAAGATGTGTCTTATGTCACAAACAGGAGCAGCCACTGCAAAGTGTTGCATTTGTTGTTTTGAATTTTTATTGTGATACTGTGTTAAAAGGATTCAATAGGTTCTTCAACCTGCATTTTTAATAGTACCATAATTGTATTTTTAGATTTTCTAGAATAAAAAATATTTTAAAAAAATGGTAATACTTACTTGTAGTACTTTGAAAAACTCAGAAAGGACCCAGATAGTGCATTCAAAAGGCTGAGGCATTGGAGTTTAAACTCCAGTTACCCATTCATCCTTCGATTTTACGACCCTGAACAAATCACATAGTTTGTTCAATTATAGAAGATGAATTTCAGAGTTTGTGCCAAATCTTTTTATTTATTACAAAACCTTGGGATTGGGTTAAAAGTTTCAAGATTTAGCCAGCAAACAGAACTGAAAAGGAGCATACGGAGGAGACTTTGTCCAGAGCAGGCAAAAAGGTCAGAAAACTGTGAGGAGGTGAAAATAAGAATCATCACAACCAAATACAGAAAAATGTGAGTCAAAGTCAAAATAACAAGCAAGAGGTCTTAGCACTGAAGTCTTCTTAGGAAAAGTCTTAGCTTCCCCTAACAAATTGCTTTGGATGAAGGCATCTGCTAAGCAAATAAAAATAAATAGGTGAGACAAAATGATTAAATATGTTGCATGAATTATGTGCCCCGAGACCAAAATGTTGGCAATCATACAATAAAAAAGGAACATAAAATAGTATCACCAGAATATGTCATGTCATTTTCTAACCAACTTAATCCTGAGCAGGGTAATGGTGGGGAATTTGGGGGGAACAAAGGGAGAACATGCAAACTCCATGGACCCAGGACGTGAACTTGTGTCTCCTGCACTGCTACTGTGCCGTCCCTAATAATTCAAAAGGTGCAATACAAATTATATGTGTGCAAAAGGTACAAAAATGATTTCCAGAAAACTCAAAATACAGATTAATACAGGTAGTGTTTCATTTCATAAAAACACTATACACAAGAAAATGTTGTTTTCATGTGTTATTCGTAATTGTTTGAGATTGCGATCCATGAATCATTAGCCAATGTGTATTTTATTATGGCATCCAATGCGAGTATTAATGCTATATCAAATTAAAAACTGAACAGTACAATAGTAATAAACAGATAACAAAAAGGTGCCACTGGGAGTCACCAGGCTGGACCCTGAAAATATACCTCATAGATTTTACACAGAAAAAGTCAAAAAGATTTATGCCAATCTATTACAAGTATGGTATAATGTTAAAAATATATTAATATTCTGGAGGTAATATTTGCTTTTCTTATGTCTGTGTACAGGCTCCCTGACAGTCTCCATCACTGATATGAGGGCTCCATTGGTGGGGGGATCCGGCGGAGTCTACGCTCTCTGCTCAGCACATCTTGCTAACGTTGTCATGGTAACAAGCTTTGTTATTATTCTGCACTGACCTGAAACTGGCCACTGGAAATGTCAGCTATTTACAGTTGTGTAAATATATTTTGTGATGACTCCATCCCTGATCGCAGATTATCGAATTCCAAATGCCCCAAACTCTTTAAAACTAGCAAAGACCCACTGGACTCAAAAGTATCTGACAGTAGTTATTTTATTCACAATCAGAAATGAGATTGTAAGAGCGGCCTTACCCCTTGGTAGTGTTGCATTATACAGATTCACACTTTGTGTGTAAAGGAGGGAATCGCCTCTAAACAAGATATGTTCCATTATACAGATATGCGACTTTATGTGAAATAGACTAATATTTTACAAAATGTTCATTTTCCATTTATTCACTGTCATTATGTAAACCTTCACCTTCTCTTTCAGGGCTCACATAGAGAACAAGTCCAGGATCTTGGCAGGAACCATTTCAGGATATTGCGCAAGTCTATCACAGGATGCATTACCATACATTCACTTTGTTTTTGTACATAACATATTACTTGACAAAGGCACAGAGCATTTTCACATATTAAAACAATAAAACATCTCAGTACATTACTAAAAAATGGCACATTTATTTAAACACACAGGTTAAGTTATATATGTAGTATAAAAAATTAATCTCAATGATTAATATTTAAAATCATGAAGATAATCATGTTGTAACATAATAATTGAGATATTGCACAAATAAAAACTCCAGATAATAGCATTCTTCAGGCCTTATCAGATTAGATGACTTTTCCATCGATTTATAGTTAGTCTTAATTTTCATAATCCTAACTGGTGAAAGGCAGTCGGCGACACACTCCTATGAAACCAAACTTCTTATGTGACATACCCAACAACTGAGACCAAATAGTTTTTAAATGGCAATGACAAAATCAAACAGGTTATATTTTTCTGTTTATTCAGAGGAGTAGGCTGTATCGCGTGATAGTTGAGAAACAATGAGCATTCACCTGGTGGTATAGCGACAAGGAGGTTGAAGGCACAATAGCTACTACCCATTCACAAAGCACCAGTAGAGCGCTGGCTCTGTGGACCTCACAAACAAAAGAGAAGCTTGTCTGCTTGTGTTTTACATACCATGACAAAATGTAAAAAAGAACAAAAAGGGCAGAGACCTTGGCAGTACGCACCACAGCTATTAACCCTTTGTACAGCACCAGCCTTGTCAGGCAGCACAGGGGCTGTGGACCTCACAAATAGAAGAAAAGCTTGTCTGTCTGATGTCTCATATTTTTACATACTGCAGAGAAAATAAACCTCAGACATTTAAAGGCCATCACAGTTCTGATGACCTAGACCATGTGGCTGCTCTTATTTTTTATTGGCATTCTATAATATCATAAGCACAGAGCATTGAATCTAAGGGTTCCTAAAATCTCTGGCATTCCTTCCTATGATCAGGAGTAGTAGCTTGGTGATACAGCAGTGCTCACTCTCACAGTGAAATAATGTGGCTTGAGGAACCCCTATTCTTCCCATCAAAAGATTACTTTTGGTCAGTGCATGAAATCATGCTGTATACAGAGTAGGGGTGACATCCTAAGGCTAAAAGTGCCACAGCGTGATACAGAAAAAAGAAACAGAATAGGGGATAGCAAGCAATAGATAAGAATGATTGCCAAGACTATAATTTCAGCAAATGACTGACAGTTGTGATATAAACATTCTAATTAGCATCTCATATCAGTGTATGTTAGAATAATCTTGAGTGTTCAGCACTGGTACACATCAACATTAATTCACACAATCTAACATAACACTAAAATATTTTTAAAAATTGACTATGCCATTGGAACACCCCCTGTGGAAAGAGATAAAGAAAACTAGCTAAATGTGCAAGAAAGCTACCATTTGTATTAATTAACACAGAAGATATTCTGTAATGAAGGGTTCAAAAACTAGCTGGTACTCCTTACTTCCTAGCACTCACACATTAGAACACTATAGACGAGAACAGGCCATTCAGCCCAACAAAGCTCGCCAGTCCTATCCACTTATTTCTTCCAAAAAAACATCAAGTCGAGTTTTGAAAGTCCCTAAAGTCTTACTGTCTACCACACTACTTGGTCACTTATTCTAAGTGTCTATTGTTCTTTGCATAAAGAAAAAGTTCCTAATGTTTGTGTGAAATTTACTCTTAACAAGTTTCCAACTGTGTCCACGTGTTCTTGATGAACTCATTTTAAAATAACAGTCTCGATCCACTGGACTAATTCCCTTCATAATTTAAACACTTCCATCATGTCACCTCTTAATCTTCTTTTGCTTAAACTTTAAAGGCTTAGCTCTTTTAATATTTCCTCATAATTCAACCCCTGTAGCCCTGGAATCAGAAGAGTCTCTCTTCTCTAGACGTTTTCTAGTGCTGCTATGTCCTTTTTGTAGCCTGGAGACCAAAACTGCACACAGTACTCAAGATGAGGCCTCACCAGTGCATTATAAAGGTTGAGCAGAACCTCCTGTGACTTGTACTCCACATGTTAAGGTGCTATATAACCTGACATTCTGTTTGCCTTCTTAATGGCTTCTGAACACTGTCGGGAAGTCAATAGCTTAGATTCCACTATAACTCCTAAATCCTTCTCATAAGGTGTACTCTCAATTTTCTGACCACCCATTGTGTATTCAAACCTCACATTTTTACTTCCTATGTGTAATTCTTTACATTTACTGACATTAAATTTCATCTGCCACAAATCTGCCCAAGTCTGTCTGCTATCCAAGTCCTTCTGTAATCATATAACAGATTCCAAATTATCTGCTAATCCACCTATTTTGGTATCATCTGCAAGCTTAACCAGCTTGTTACTTATATTCTTGTATAAATCATTTATATACTGTATATTAAAAATAGCAGCAGCCCTAGCACTGACTCCTGTGGAACGCCACTTTTAACATCGGCCAATTCTGATAAGGTTCCTCACACCATCACCCTCTGCTTCCTGTGTCTGAGCTAATTCTGCACCCATCTAAAAACATCACATGCCCAACCTCTCATGTGGCACCTTATCAAATGCTTTCTGAAAATCAAGATAAATAATATCATATGGTCCACTTTGATTGTATCCTTTTGTTGCCTCCTCATAGAATTCCAGCATGTTAGTAAAATACAACCTCCCTCTTCTGAACCCATGCTGACTGTTCAGAATAACTCCTGTCCTTGCCAGGTGTTGCTCAATCTTATCCTTAATAATTCCTTCCATTAATTTTCCTGTGATGCATGTTAAGCTTACTGGCCTATAGTTGCTTGGATCTGCCCTGTCACCCTTTTTATATAATGGGATGATATTTGCCATTTTCCAGTCCTTTGGAATCTCTCCAGTGTGCAGTGACTTCCTAAAAATATGTGTCAAGGGTTTATATATGTACTCACTAGCCTCCTTAAAAACTCAAGGGTAAGTATTATCTGGTTCTGGTGATTTGTTTGATTTCATCTTATTTAATCTGAGCAGCACTTCTTCCTCTACAATTACCAAATCCCTCAGTACCTCCTTAGTAGTCCCTGTTACCTCTGGGAGGTTATCCACTTGCTCACTTGTAAACACCTCAGAAAAATGTAAGTTTAGGGCATCCGCTATTTCATTGTCTGTATCTTTTAATTCCCCTTTACTATTTCTGATGCACTTGACCTCCTCCTTGACTGTTCTTTTACTACTAAAATACTGAAAGAATCTCTTAGGGTCTTCTTTCGCCTTATCTGCTATATTCCTCTCCAACTGTCTTTTAGCCTCCCTGATATCCTTCTTAATGGTTGCCCTCATGTTCTCATACACTGTATGTATGATTCACTTTGCAGTTATTATTCTTATATGCCTTATAAAGCATTTTTTCTTTTGCGACTTTTTAAAATCTTTATTAATCCACTGTGGAGTTTTTTAAAATTTCCTGTTAATTCCAAATTTAGGTATGCATTACATGTAAGACATTTTTAAACCTGTTCCACTGCTCCTCGACTGTATCCACACTTAAAAGCTTATCCCAGTGTATCCTACTTAGACTTTGTCGCATCTGGTTAAAATTTGCCCTACCAAAGTTCAACAATTTTAGTCTTTACATCTGCACTCTTACAAAGTACTGAGAATTTTATTATATTATGGTCACTTGACCCTAGTGGTTCCATCACTTCCACACCCTCAATTCTATCTTATTACAAAATACTAAATCCAGACAGGCTTCACCCTGTGTTGGTGCTTTAACATGTTGTGTTAAAAAACAGTCACTGAGTACTTCTAAAAACTCCTGCTCTTCTGCTCCTCCATCTGCAAGGTCATTCCAGTTAATATTTGGATAATTAAAGTCCCCCATGACTATAATATCTCCCTGTAAACTTGTCTTTTTGATATTACAAAAAGATGTTTGATGAAATTACACAGTGAGGAGTTCTGAGAAGCTTCTGAGAGGGTTGGGGTGTTAGCTGTGTTCCCACTCCTCAACACTGACACAGTTTGAGGTTTTTACATTTCTAGAGTGGATGATACATTGTTGCAATAATAGTACTGCCTTGCAACAAGGAGACCAGGATTCAAGTCCTGGATGCCCCCTGCACGTCCTCCCATGTCCATATGGATTTCCTCCAGATGTGCTGGTTTTCTGCCACAGTCTAAAGTCACAAATATTAGGTGTATTGATAGATAGATAGATACTTTATTAATCCCAAGGGGAAATTCACATAATCCAGCAGCAGTACACTGATACAAAAAAAAATATTAAATTAAAGAGTAATAAAAATGCATGTAAAAGCAGACAATAACTTTGAATAATGTTAGCATTTACTCCCCTGGGTGGAATTGAAGAGTTGCATAGTGTGGGGGAGGAACGATCTCGTCAGTCTGTCAGTTGAGCAAGACAGTGACAAAAGTCTGTCACTGAAGCTACTCCTCTGCCAGGAGATGACACTGTTCAGTGGATGCAGTGGATTCTTCATGATTGACAGTAGTTTGCTTAATGCCCGTCGCACTGCCACGGATGATAAACTGTCCAACTTTACTCCTACAATAGAACCTGCCTTCTTAACAAGTTTGTCCAGGCGTGAGGCGTCCTTCATCTTTATGCTGCCTCCCCAGCACACCACCTCGTAGAAGTGGGCACTCGCCACAACCGTCTGGTAGAACATCTGCAGCATCTTATTGCAGATGTTGATGGATACTAACCTTCTATTGGCAGTACTAAATTGGTCCTGATATGTGTGTGTGTGTGTGCTGTTATGGTCTTGTTCCTGCCTTGTGCCTGGTGCTTGCTGGGATAGGCTCCATCTTCCCTGTGACCCTGCACTAGATAAGTGGGTTTAGAAAATGAATGGATGGACGGAGTCTTCTTAGAGCAGCATGATATGTTTGTGGACATATGTTTTGTCAACATGGAGAGAGAATTTTTTTAAACTTTCAGCAAAAATCATAACTCATATGTAATGTAGCAAAAAGGAACATTGTTTTTGTTTCTCCATAACAACAAAAAAATCTCAGATGTTTCATTTTAACAAAATAGTGCAAACAGTATACAAAATAAAGTGTACTGCCCTTTTAGGGTCTTCTGCAAATGTTGTTACATTGGCTGTTTTCTTGGTGGCTACTCCACTTCCCTATTTTGTTTCACTCCTTTTCTCCGTTTTAACACCCGGATTGCCGCCTTCTTTGGAATGACCCTTTTCTCACGTCACCTCCTGACACTATGCTTAAATTTACAATAAAATGGAATATTCTGTAAACACCCATCCCCAGATTATTTTTGGGGCAAGACATGGAATCATTTACAGGGTCATTTAGGGTGACCTCATAAAGTTACACAATGACCAGGTTAAAGCACCTCTGGCAGGCCCTTAGGGCCTTGCACACCTGAGCCTTGAAGAGCCTTGACATGGTTACTCATCATTGGTTGCAGCTTCTAGACGCAGGCTCAATTAAATGGCCAGCAGAGCTCAGCTGTCTTCTGCCAATATCAAAGAATGTAATTGGCCTACTGCAAGCCCACCATAGCCTTACCCTCGGTCTCTCATGGGGTTAGGCATTCTCAATATCTGATAGGTTGCCTACCCTTTACTGTCACAAGGAAACTACAAACTACTTTCTGGGGTTATCATCCGCCCTCTAGTGTCCTGGAAGAATCCTGCATGCATCCATACAAGGCTTCTCACTCTCTATTTTTAGTCTCTGGCAACTGCTAGTAGTTATTTCTGGAGAATACATAACATAAGGGGATTACACCATCTGGTGACCCACACTTGTCTTCCCAAGCAAGGTCAGCATCACAACTACCAAGAGATGACTTACCTCACAACATCAAGCCTCTGCGCAACTACTTTCAAACTGTCAGCCCTGCTTCTGTACCATTTAAGGCTGTCTGTAGTAACTGACTTCCAGCATCCAGTTATCATTCAGTCTTGTTCATTTTGCCAGTTTGTAACTTTTTCTTCTATATTTGCGATAATCTATTTTGCAATCCTTCAACTTTACCATCCCCCGTTTTATATTTTAGGTTCACACTGGGTTTGTACCTTTTCTCTGTACATGAATTCAACTTCAAACTATTATACAGCATTACCCTTTGGCACCACATTTATAAACAACCACTCCTTCAATTGATGAATAGCACTGGAGGAGAGTTAGGAAAGTAAAGGTTAGCATGAAGCATAACAAATAACAAATAGATCTGAAACTCAAAGGACTCAATAATAACTGCTTTTTTGTAAATACATAAATGTTGAATTTAGGCAAAGGCACTTGATATATTTTTTTTGTATTGCAGAACTGGGCTGGAATGCGCTGTCCATACAAACTACTTCGGATGATCTTGGCTCTTGTTTGCAGTAAGTGACATATTATTTAGAAAGCATACTCATTAGTTTTGTTAATAAATAACCAAAAGAATAATAAAAAAATGCAAAATGCTTCATATGCAAATGCTCATAAGTAACTCTAAAACCTTCATCAGTAGTTCCATTTTATCTGACATTACAGATTAAATAATCTAAACCCTTTTATAATGGCCACTCATTAAACTTTGGTGGTGCCACACAATAGTGAAGAACTGACTTTTAACACCAGAACCGCCTGAATTTTCAAAGTGTAGACTGTGTGAGATGTTTCAAGTGTATCACAGTGCTGCTGCACCTTGCAGATGGACATGACATTCCACACTTTCTGCAGATTGGACCATGACATAGTCCTCTTACAAACAGTTCATTCTGCTTAATTTCACAGGTCACATCATGTTAGTGGAATTATTCCTAGACAATTATTGCCTTCTGTTTTGTCTTGTAGGGTTCTATGGTGACCATATTTCCCTTTTATACTCATTATTGTTTAGAACTCAATAAAATGTCTTAAATCTGACACACCACTCTGTGATCAAGTGCTTTAGCACTTTCTCCTCATTCCCTTCTTTGTCTATAGCCTCAGGAAATTAGGTACAATGAAAGGGCAGGGAGGAGAAAGAGTTACACTTTTAACTACAGTATGTAGTATAGGTCATATGTTTTATTATAACTAATGCCATACATGCAAAGAGAATGTGGTTTTGCAAACAAAAACATTCAACCTGATAATACTAGATATGTGGTTTTAGGTGGCACAATAGCTTATATTTGCATTTTATTCTCCCTGGTTATCTCATCATCTACACAGGCTCAGGCAGCCTGCTTTCTTCGGATTATCATCTGGTTTGCTTTAATCAGGATGCAAAACTGCAGGGACAGCAGGTCTTTGCAAGCCTCCCTCTTTACTGTCCCTCTGCAGCTCCTGACAAATGCACACCTTCCTTGGCCATTTGTTCAGATATAACCCCGACCTCAAGAAATTTTGTTTCTTGTCAGCCTCCTTCAAACAAACAACAAGAAAAGTGTATGCAAGTCATTAAGCAATAAAACTACCCCTGTGTCACAGGTGGCCAGCAATTCAGTCATAAAAACCAGAATTCCTAAAGCTATGGAGTTAGAAAAAAAGCGCTTTATCCATCTTCCTTGCCCTTTAAACATTACAACATGTAAAATGCTAATTCTACAAATAAAGTTATACAATGTATTTAAAAACCTACATGCAACATAACACTCATTTTACACTCCACCACATCTAATATAGTGAATAATATAGCTGCAAGTAACCGTTAATGGACAAATAAACAGAAATCATGAAAGGGCACACCTGAACTATTAAAATGTTTGTTAATATTCTGATATTATTAACTTCAACTGAATAATGGAGTCAAGAGTATGCTATAAAAACACTTCTGAGCTATCATCATAGAATCTGAATCTAGGTTTGGTTGACCAAGCACTATTTAACCAGTTTGCAGTAGTTTGTCCAGTGCTGCACATAAAGTTGGACACTTGCAGTCAAACTAGTGTAACAAGAATGAGTCGGAAATATCATAAAGATTTGGGGCAGCCACCCGTATAATTGAATCGGCTGCAAAAAGTAGGTTTAAATAGCACGATGTGCTTAGTTTAGAGTCCAGAACAGAACTGCCTGTACTGAGGCAAGATGGCAGTTTTTAAGGGCTGGAAGGGAAATTACATCATCTATGCCGGAACTGGGAGTGGTGTCCTTGTGCCCAGAAGTGACGTCATGCTTGGGGCCGGCAACAGGCAGGATTTCCCGGAAAAGGTCTGCAAGGGACTGAGAGAGATAGTCAGTACACTCCGCCACCCCTGGCCTGGCGTAGAATTACTAGTGTTTAGGCCCTTCAGCTGATTCCCATGTGCATGTGTGTGACACTAGGTATCTCATCTGATACAGGATACAATTGATTTTATGGTTTAGCATCATTACTTCAGTAGTTATGGTCTGTCAGAGTGACCTACAGAAGTCTGCTTCTGTAGGTGTCTCATATCAACCGTTTCTAAACACAGAACATTCAACAAAGAGATGCTGTGCAGCCATCTCCTGATACACCCTAGACCCGGTTATTGTTGCAAAACCCTTCCAGGTAACTACAGACATGTCCAAGATCCTTCATCCTGTGCATTGGACACTGTCATTATTCAATCTCCGCTGTACTGGTGAAGATGTTTGCCCAGTCTGCAATTAAAGTACACAAACAAAGTTTGGCCAGATACGTTTTAAACAAGTACATTTTTAATGCTTGATTTTTACAAAGTGATTTCACCAAAGTGAAGTGGATCTTCCTAGTCCATTTTCCACAATATTGTTCTTGTTTTTTCATTTAAAGGCACTACCCATGTGATGGCAATTTTATTTTTTTTTTTTTCTTTGTACATGATAAAAACACTGCGGTGGGTTGGCGCCCTGCCTGGGATTGGTTCCTGCCTTGCGCCCTGTGTTGGCTGGGATTGGCTCCAGCAGACCCCCATGACCCTGTGTTTGGATTTAATGGGTTGGAAAATGGATGGATGAATGATAAAAACACAATCAAATGTACATATTTGCAGAGTGTATGAAAGCCTCCATTACAAAATTGTTAAGAAATATAATTGCAATTAAGTAATGAATTAGTACAGTAAAGATGCTTCATTTAGCAGTTATTTTCAACCCTGCATCTTAAACTCATTGAAGTGTTTTATTACCTCTATATACATTTTTACTGTATTGCTTTTTCTTTTTTTCAGCCCTGAATGAATGTTACATTATTTCATCCCCTATTCAGTGCATACACAGTGTAGTCAAAGTTTGTTCTTGTGCATCGTTTTGAATCCTCCTGTTTTCTTTTTTCTTCTGTTTATCCTTTGTCAAATATTAGTGAGCTCAGAGGTGGGTCGTGCAGTATGGCTTCGTTTTTCCCCTCCATTGCCCTCATCAAGCCCTCAACCCAGTTTCATGGCACATTTATCTGGAGCTGTGGTAGGGATCAGTATGGGGCTTCTCATCTTACGCAGCTATGAAGAAAGCCTTCAGCGGCAGTGTTCCTGGTGGGTCATTATTTTCTCCTTTGCCACATTCCTCATCTTTGCTATCTTCTGGAATATCTTTGCCTATGAACTGCTGGGGGTGCAAATCCCACTCCCTCCTTAACGGACACATTCTAAATTCAACTGAGATCCATTCTCCAGGACTGATGCAAATCATCAAAGTCCAGCCTGGCAGGGGCAGAGGGAGGTGGTGGGAGGGAAGGAGTGGTGATGCAGTCACTATTATTCAGTATTATTAACAGGTTATGAACATGGACCGAGTCAGCACGTGCAATGCCCCTCAGCTATGTACTGGACACAGGCTTATTCTCAGCATTTCTTTTCAACAGCTGAGATCCTCTGTGACAATCTCAGGGGAAGAAATCAGGTCCACAATTAATGGGAAATAGGGGAAGCATTTTAAGTGGAAAAATATAGGTATTGAAAAAAAAAGTATTTTACAGACATAATGTATTTTTGTTACAGGAATCTGACTCATCTGGCTGGCATAGAGTTAATTTGGCCTTATAGATGGAGAGGCTACTTTTAGCTATACAGTAGAATAAAAATCACTTGGTGTTTGTCTAACAAGGTAAATTCCAAATTCAGAATTTCAATCAGATAAGGCAATTAACTCTCACCAGCATTCTTCTGCTGATAATTATCAACAGTGTCATGTGGTGGTTTAAAAAGTTGCCCAAAAATGGACAAGTCTGTAATTTTTCAAAAGATTTCAAACCCTTTTAACTGTTCCATCATTTAACTTCTGTCTTATTTATGTACGGGGGTTGGTGGGGGGTTGGAAAATAATGCAAAACAACATGCTGGGCTTTATGACTATTTAATAATTATTTAGCAGTACTACTATTATCCAGGGCAGCATAGTGGTAGAGCTGCCGCCTTACAGTAAGGAGACCAGGATTTGCATCCCGGGTCCTCCTTGCATGGAATTTCCTCCCACTGTCCAAAGGTTAGGTTAGATGAATTGCCAATGCCAAATTGACCCTAGTGTGTGTTTGGTGGTGGGGAGGGGGCGGTGTGTTCACCCTGTTCCTACCTTATATCTTATATTATCTGGGATAGGCTCCAGCACTGACCACCCCCAAGCAACTCCAGTCTGGATTAAACAAGTGTGAAAATGAAATGATATAACACTATTATCCATGTAAAATAACAAAGCAAAAAAAACAAAAAAAAAAGGTTTTCCCATTTATTTCCTATAAATATATATTACAAACATATCTTCTATACTGGTTACAGAAACAAGGATACCAGCATTAGAGAAAGTGTTTCAAGAGATTCCTCTTTTAATTTATCTTTCTGAAAGTTGGCACTGAATGATGGCCAATTAAACAGCTTTCCCCTTGGAACAGTTTTTTTTTGCTATAAGAGTTGTTCTATTTAAAAAATATATACATTATATATATATTCTAGAAATATTTATAAAAAAAAAAAACAGGTTTAGTCAATTTCTAACATCCTAGCAGACACCTCAGACTGCTTCTGAGCCATTTTTGAGACTGAGGTAGTGGCCTTCCACACTGTGTAATACCTCTGAGTGGCAGCCTGATCAGGCCAGCTAATCCTCCATGGCCCAATGCCTCATTTTTCATAGCTCTAGGCTCTCTATCTCACTCTTTCACGTAACTGGAAAGGAGTTCCAGATACACAACCTCAAGAGTGGTAACCTTGAAAGGTTAAGATTTTTCAAAAAGCAAAGTAAATAAATTCACACTATTAAGGTATTAAATTATAGCAGCAATAAATGTAGATTAATACAGTTTTGCTGGTAAATTACTGAGTAAATTTACCTCAGTTTATAGTTTGTCAGGAATGAAATTGATTTCTTATGTACAGTACAAGTCTGTTCAGCCCTGAGCTGTATAAAAGAATGAACATATCTGCCATGATGAGTCAGTATTCAATTAATGGAAATAATGTTTGGGTGTTTGCAGTCATTCTTAGCAAAAATCCAAGAGCCCTGCAGAAAACATACGTAGTGTCCAAAGATAAAAATGGTAAGCTGCCCTCCACAAAACGAAGGCTAGCTTTGATCACTTGGATGTTGTGGGCTGACTTTTGCATTCTTAACTTTGGCTTGCTGCATTACAGGCTGGTACTAGGTTGCAATTATTGAAAAATGGTTTTGGAAAACTTAAAAGTACTGTAAAAGAAAATTGTAGGCTACCCAAGAAAATTATTTTTAATGCTAGTTATCTTGGTAATAAGCATTTATTTGCCTGCATTTTCCAAAAGGATTTGGGTACTTTGTGTGATTCTCACAACTGCCTAGGCTTGCTTCCCAGACTCCTCCTCGAGACACCCAAGCTATTCCATGAATTTCTTAACCTTCACCAACAGCAAACAACAAAAGAGCAAAGAGCAACAAAAGTCAAAAGAAAAGTTATAGTAAATACTGCAAGAAGGTTGGAAGATTTAACCACAAGAAACCTTGAAAAAATGATCAGTTTTGTACTTTTAAGGTAGGTCACATAAAATACTGATATGATTTAAAACACAAGATATTCTGGTTCCTTTTTATTATATCAATGTTTATGTGTATTTATTCTTATGTTAAAATTGTTTTACCTGCCCAGAAAACTAGATTTAAAATATTTTTCCTTGGTTGGATTAAGGGCCAAATCAAGACATTACACTAACTGAACACCTAGACAATTTCTGGTCTATTCTTCTATTACTTCTTCTCATTTAAGCCTAGATTGAAGGGTTTCAGTGTCCAAGATCTATGTGCATGCCATGAATCTTGAGGAAATTTGTTTTGTATGTTTATTGCTTCTTTTGCTTTTGGCAGATGAATCCTTGAAAAAATATTCTTTGCAGGTACAGCTCAAAGACTCATCCATAAGTGTCGCTCTCTCAACTCAGATAACCTGCTTCATCCTCCCAAAGGTTAATGTATGCAAGTGTCCTGTCAGGTAAATGAGAATATAGATCAGTACTCCTAAAAATGTTGGGAGTATCACCACCCTAAAAGAAATCTTTGTCTGCATGTGAGTAATTTGAGTGTGTTCTGATTTATTAAATCACAATTTGGGGGTTTATTTCCATACAACAGAATATTTTCATATTCTGTACACTGGATGTCAAATTTCACTTTGCTTTTTGACTTCTGATTTTGGCCTTGACCTGTTTTTTGACTTTGATTTCTCTCATCTCCTGACTGCATAGTTTTGTGTCTGCTGTTTAACTCTGGTGGAACAGACTTGGGGTCACATGTACCTACTGGTTACTGTAAACATATCAGCTGTCTGTGTATCTCACATTTTCTAAAATTTCTAATTATTACTCTGTCAGTGACTTCACTCTAGTGTCACCCTTTACTTGTCTAACGCCCTGAATGGGTGTTTCTGTGTATACATCTATATGTTACCTGCAGCTTATAGTTACCAAGTATTAGCACCACTCAGTGGTTCAATTATGTAGATCACAATAAGGAAAAATGAGGGCACTCCCCTGCATCCCAGTGTTTCTACATTGCTTTCTGATAAGGAACCAGAGTGGTAGTGTAGCACACATGACTCCTGTTGGCCACCTCACCATGATTGAGACCAGTATATCTAAACAAAGCAGAATACCAAGGATAAGAAAGTGACAAATTATACATTACATTTTTCATGAGCCTTAAATTTTATTTATGCAGTGTGTTAAGAAGAAAGTGTCAGGGTTCAATTGCAGAAATTTCTTAAAATAATGAGTAAGAAAGGCTCTGACAAGTGGTGGTGATCGATGAGACACCTGAAGTAAAAATGTCTGATCATAAAAGGATGCCAGCAGCTTTACAGCTGTATTATCTCAAATACCATGGGACACAATTTTATTTTTATATCCTCCTTTTATTTTCATTTAGTCCCTAGTCTGAAGTATTAATTCTGAAAAGAGGTTTTACTCATAAGTGTATTTCTTTTTCTTTTGTACTTTTCTTGATGCTCTGGAGCACCCTGATCACAAACCCTGTCTCTGCCTTCTTTGGATGTCTGCATGCATCTCAAAGCTGTTTTGATCTGGTTGTTTCTTATGCGGGCAGCACGGTGGCACAGTGATAGTGCTGCTGCCTCAAAGTATGGAGACCTGGGTTTGCTTCCTGGGTCCTCCCTGCGTGGAGTTTGCATGCACTCCCCGTGTCTGTGTGGGTTTCTTCCGGGTGCTCCGGTTTCCTCCCGCAGTCCAAAGACATGTAGGTTAGGTGCATTGGCAATCCTAAATTGTCCCTAGTGTGTGCGTGTGCCCTGCGGTGGGGTGGCGCCATGTCCAGGATTTGTTCCTGTCTTGTGCCCTGTGCTGGCTGGGATTGGCTCCAGCAGACCCCCATGACCCTGTGTTAGGATATAATGGGTTGGGAAATGGATGGATATTTTTTATGCTTATGTGCAGAGCTGATTAAATTTTGTGCACCTCCTACAATTTCTATTCAGTTGCCATCATTTACACTTGCTAGAAATTGAAGCAAAATTTTACAATTCTTTTCCATTTCTTTCAAATTAAATACATTAAAAAACACAGAGATTATATACATTCTGGTGCATAAAGATATAAAAGTTTCACCATTACACAAAACATAACTGTTTATTTCTGTCTGTCTCCATTAAAGAATAATGGGCATGTATATATCAAAGTCAAACTGAAGTAACTGCTAAAATGCTATATACATCTTATCTGCCCCACTCGTTTTAATTTTTTTTTTTTTAAAACAAGGTGGGAGTGACATGATCTGCCACTGATTCCTTGTCTTGCTCAGAAAACACTACATCTTTTTAATTGTGATACCTTCTCCTACATAAAAACAACATTATTAGAAAGCCAAGTTCTTCCATTCATGTCTTACTACAGTGCTGCCTGCTGTGGTCAAAAAAGAATGTGGGGGACAAGTAGTGATGAATAGCACATTTCAAATTGGCTATCTACACTGCCCTTTCAGTTTTAACAGTCAGATGAACATATTTACCCTCTTCATCTGTCCAAGTTTTCTAATGTTATTCTGCCTATCTTTACAGCATTCCTCCATTTTCAGACCCATTTATCCAAAGCCAGATTCACGAGAAAGCAGGAGCCTGTCCCAGCAAGCATAGTGTCCGAGGCCGGAACCCCTGGATAGGGTGCCAGTCCATTCCAGAATGGACACACAGACAAGCACAAGCACACATTAGGGCCAATTCACCAGGTCTTGTAAGCAATAGCAAATGTGCTTAAGGGTGGCTGGTTGCACTGGTGTCTGACAGCTAGCTGGTAATTTGTCTCCATAAAAAGAGCTTTGAAACAAAGACATTAACCGTATTGAACTAACTAGAACTGCAGACGTCATCATGACACTTACACCATTTGCTGATTCTAATGATAAGCAGCGTTGGTTGCATTTTGTACATTAGCACAAGTCCTTGCACTAGGTGGTCACATCTAAGTCAAGGGTCTTAAGCAAACGAGAAGGACTGAATATGTTGTTTCAGTTATTTTGTAGGTCGGAATGAATGGTTTTTTAATGGGATTCCTCACATCATAAATGTCTTTCTTTGATTCTCACTTGGCAATCCAGCAGCCCTGAAATGCGCAGACTAGAAACTGCACATACTTATTTTTCAGTGCCGCATGTAACTATAGTTCGGTTTTGGCTGTCACGGAAACAAATATCTATTTATTTTTTGATGGCAAAAGATATTCAAAAGGGAGATTTACTCTTATACTGTTGCATTGTTTATCCAGTGTAGCACGGTTGTCAGGTCAGTGGCTGAATGTTTTATATTTATATTATATATAATAAAATAAATAAATGTAAAAGTACAGCTTCATCATGGTGGAGAGTACCATAAGCAAAGACCAGTACCATCTTCCCTCTATCTGGTTTTTGCTGTATCAACCTCATTTTTTTAAACCACAATTTTTTATCCACACTTTTTTTTTTACTGTATGGTACATTTGATGCATACAATTTTGAAAAACATAGCAGGCTATGACCGCTTAGCCTGGTATGACAACAGTGTCCACCTTCTCTAAGCCACTTGCTGCTAGTTTTGTGCTATAAAACATCTGTACAGTGGCCATGTTCATCAATTAAAATCTATGTAATTTTTAAGTTAAAGCAATTGAAACAGTAGTGCTTTTTTAACATTAAATTTACACTTTGCTGTGAGACAAGTCCACCATGCTGATCTGTATGGGAGCTGAGCCCATACATTTCCATTAATGACCAAAGTAATAGTTTTTAAAAGGGCAAATAATGAATGAAAACTTTGCATCATGCAGAAATCAAGGGCTGATGATTATATATGTGTAGTGCTTCAGTGATAATTAGGGAAATCTGATGGGGTTCCTGATGGACATTATTCATTTTGCCCACTTGAAATAATGGAAAAGTTTTTAGGTTTTTTTTTTTTCCTTCATTTTCTGGCCTGTTTTCAGGAACAGATTAGAATCAAGGGATGAAAATCATTAACAGGGAATAAGGAAAACAGACCACAAATTGCGAGACTTGTGACACAGTAAAGCACAACCCCTCAGTTGTTTGGTTTTAATCATATAGGTTGGGAATTGGTGAATGGCCAAAAGACTGAAATTCAATATAAATAAAGAAGCTGTCAGGATCTTGGAATACTTAATAATGGTTTTTGGACGGGTGATGCTTATTGGTAACATCAAGGAGTCAACTTTGTATATCATCTCGCACTCTCTCCAACTTCTCAATCATCTTTCCCTCGAAAAAAGTCTGCCACTCACAACACTAAACTGCATTGGCTAATCATTGCCTTGAAGGAGCAGGCACACACCACCACCCAAGATCTGTGTTTGCATCACTAATTAACAAATGTAAACAAGACAGAGTTATTGCAGATAGTACAACATAAAAATTGATTTCATTTGTAAATCTTGTAACTATGGGGAAAACATAATGCATTTCATATAACAGCCAAGAACTGCTATACTGACAAATAAATAAACAACTTTAAAAAGACAGCAAATTAGGAGGTAATCAAGTTTGAAAAAGCAAATTTAGGAGTGTATTTGAATTCTGACAAAAGATGTGGAAATGCTTCTAAAATTGGGTCCCATTTGAAGTACACTAAATGAGGTTCTGTTCAAATCTCTGTACTAAGTCTCTGAGGAAACATTGTTTGGTCAGAAAGCTCTGCTGGAAGTTTTACAGAAACAAGAAACTGGGGTCAAATGGCATAACTCTTACAGCTAGTTCAAGGGACTGAGGGTGCTCGGCTTGCAGCAGGAAAATCCACAATATACATTTTCTGCATTACCATCTTTCATTTAAAGACAGATACCTTTCTGTTTTCTCCTTCTTTTTCAACCCTGGTTTGCAGCAAACGTAACCCAGCAGGAACAAAGACAGAAGGAAATAACTATTCCAATGCAGGGAACACCTTACCACATTCACTCCCATCAGTCCAGTTTTAATATGACAGATAAAACAATCTCTTTTCCTAATACTTGATTCTTTTTAACCCTCTATTCTATTAACAATAAGTGTTCCATTTGACCCTTAACCTGAAATTGACAAGTTTGCAGTAAAGAAAATGGCTTATGCAAAGGATTTTACAATGAGCAAATTACAACATTAAACATGATTGCAAAGCCTACATATTTGTAATGCAATCCTTAATAACTTTTTTTTTAAACAGTATTAATGTCAGACTTGGAGGGTTATTTCTCTTAGGTAAATAACACAATATCCCATCAAGCATTACATAAAAAAATGTTATAGCTTAAGACATGCATGAATACTTCTTAATGTTGAGACTGCTGCATCCTGAGCTCTTCTGAATCACAAAAAGGTTTTTGGACTACAAATTCAACACTTATTCTTTACTGAATTCAAAGAAGCAACTTAAAAAAAAAACATTAACAACTCAGGTCTTGCATGTTAATACCTGCCAAACAGCACAAACTAACCAGCAGCATTGAAGTAACTTACATGAAGCAGTACCTAGATGTTCAGCATGCAACTTATTTAGTTGGTGAATAGGGAAAATAGCTCACCTTCTATTGCATGTAACTTTCAAATGAAGTAAGCGAAATTGGGCATTAAAACAGTAATCTTTCATTTTGTTCAGTATTTGTCAAGGTACTAAGATTAATAGTTTATGCAGAGATTTTGGGCATAATGTAAAATTGATAGTGTAGCATTCTATAAATCAGAGTAATTATTTTTTATAGGAGATAAGCTTGAAACAATCTTTTATTTCACAAAGCATTTCAGAAGCTGGCACTACAGTGTCCTGTGTGGACTGCATATCCAAACTCAAAATTACTCTTGCAAAGTAGAGTATATAGGCGGCACAGTGGCAGCGCTGCTGCCTCGCAGTTAGGAGACCCGGGTTCGCTTCCCATGTCCTCCCTGCGTGGAGTTTGCATGTTCTCCCCGTGTCTGCGTGGGTTTCCTCCCACAGTCCAAAGACATGCAGGTTAGGTGGATTGCCGATTCTAAATTGTCCCTAGTGTGTGTGGGTGTGGCTGTGTGTGTCCTGTGGTGGGTTGGTGCCCTGCCCGGGATTGGTTCCTGCCTTACGCCCTGTGTTGGCTGGGATTGGCTCCAGCAGACCCCCGTGACCCTGTGTTCGGATTCAACGGGTTGGAAAATGGATGGATGGAAGTAGAGTATATATAATAGACAGACACTTTTTGAACAAATAAACATGTTCGTAAACAATAACACATGCTAGCAAATTGCATCTTTATATATATTTGTACACTAAACAGTTTACTTATATTGTCTTCACAGAGCACATGTCCCAGAAGCTTGGCAAATAGTTTTTTTTACAACAGTCTAATTGCATTTTGCATTTTTAAGTTTGAGTGTTCAGGTTATATAGTCATAATGGCTTTAAAATCTCCTTCGCAAGGAAAGGATATAACAAAAAGGGGCCTATACACAGAGCTAACAATCTTAAAAAGAATTCACAAGAATTTCTATTAACAGTTTTCATTAATCAAGTCAGTGTATTAAATGTTTTATCTTTCATTTACTTTTCTTTACGTGAAATCAGCTCAGAAGTTTGATTTGAGTTTGGCTAAAAATAAGTTGTTAACCGGTATAGCATCTTTCATAAAAAAGCACATAATAAGATCACATTTAGAACACATGCTACATATGTTATGTGATTCAGGACGACTGAGCCCAAGAGCAACATATGCATTTGTACTTGCACAGTTTTAAGTTCAGCATCTTAAATGAACCATATATGATTGTCAGCCTATTTGCACATTTTATTCTTTTGGAGTGTTCAATTTACTCTGTACTAAAAAAAAAAAAACTGCTCACAAATTGTGTCTTTTGTGGAGAACAATGATGGCTAAAACTTATGTTTAAGCCCCACAGTTCTCCACTTCCCCAGCCTTATAACCTCTCCAAAATATGACAGTATTTACTTTATTTAAACTTCAGTGTTTGCTACAGCATGTAAAAACAGTCAGATATGTCAGTTTTGAATGCCAGAAAAGAAATGGGGGAAAAAGCACAATATCAAAGCTAACAAGCTAGTGATCATTACATAGAACTGTTACAGAATATGCACTGTGAAAATGGGGGGGGTGAAAGTGTTCATAAATAATCGGGGAGATCAAACCCTGTCATCTTTATATTAACTTGCTGTGCACTGATGTACTAATTGAGACCACAAGTGAATAGAGCACATCACCTTCAAGGTGGCCTGTAGCCAGTCACTTTTGTAAGTATAACCTCTGGGAAAAGTGATGAGTCACACACACTGGCCTGTTCTCTCAACACTTTAGTCTATCCCTCCAGCTTAGAAAACCTTAACAGTGTCCAGTATGCTACTTTCCTTTTGCAACTGGTACTTTGTCTTCTAATGAACCACTCTGTTCTGGTGCATTTTTTGTTGATTTTATGTAGTCATTTTAAACAGTTTCCTTCCCAAAACCTGTGTTTGACATATTAAACAATATGCTTTTGCCTTGGAAACATGGCATAACAGATTACCTCAGAAAACTGTGATAATACAAAAAATCCAATTCAGTTTTTATGAAGGATTTGTGAACTTTTGGGATGTTTGATTCAGAAATTGTATTTGTGGGTGAAAATCGCATTTCTTCTTTAAAGGTGTTCTTCACTGTCAAGAACAAAGTAATTTCAATCCAGTACAGTATATGTAAAAAGGCATACAATGTTTTAGGCTGTTTTATATTATATATTTGTACAGTTTACTTGTTTTATCTCATCATCAAAATAAAGTTTATCAGAATGGTTATCATGAGTGTCTGCTGACATACAACGGCTCATGGTTTAAGTAATTGTACAGTAGCTACACACTGCTTAGCTCAGGTTCATCATCCTATGGAAATGAACATTTGTGACAGGGATGTGGTGGAAGTGATGAAGCCTGTTGAGTAGACTGAACAAAGGAAACAGTGTATAAAGAAAACAAACTGAACGTACTGATTAGAAGTCAAGGCCATAATTACTCATAACACATTGCCAAGAAATGACTCCCTGTCACAAATGCTGCCATTGATTAACTTTAAATTTCTTACTCTATTAAAAATAAATACAGTGGTAGAAGAGCAATATTGTGTGTGTATTTGGGAGGGCTGTATACTGTATTGTTAAATTAAAACATTTGCTACAATAAAAAAACAACAGTTCAAGAACACATTACAGATGTGTTATTCTTTACTCTTCATACACTGAATAAAACTCCACATACATTTGCAGTACATGAATGAACTCCTTGAAAATACTCACTTCAAGGCAACTTTCTGGAACAAGAGACATATTTTGGATCTGGAAACCACATAAAATGTCCTCCAGACTTCAGATGATAGTTTGTAGGGTTACTAGGATGCAGCTCAATAAATGCTCCAACTTACTGAAAATTTTGGTCCATATAAACCTGCACTGTATTACTTTGGGGACTGAAATTTTACACTTATCAAAGCCCAAAGTTAAACAGCCATTCATACTTGCCTAAAGCAGGGGTTTTCAAATTCGGTCCTGGGGACCCACTGGGACTGCAGGTTTTTGTTCCAACCAGCTTTTGTTTTTATAATTGGACCCCTTGGCTAATTAAGTAAACTGTTATTTCCCAGATTCTGTGTTTGGGAACAACATAGAAATTAGAAAACCAAGTTTGGTATATAAACTGTTCAAAAAAATTAAAGGAACACTTTGAAAACACATCAGATCTCAATGGGAAAAAGAAATCCTCCTGGATATCTATACTGATATAGACTGGGTAATGTGTTAGGAACGAAAGGATGCCACATCGTTTGATGGAAATGAAAATGATCAACCTACAGAGCCCTGAATTCAAAGACGCCCCAAAAATCAGAGTGAAAAGATTATGTGGCAGGCTAGTCCATTTTGCCAAAATTTAATTGCAGCAACTCAAAATTGTACGCAGCACTTTGTATGGCCCCTGTGTTCTTGTATACATGCCTGACAACATCGGTGCATGCTTCTAATGAGATGACAGATGGTGTTGTGGGGGATCTCCTCCCAGATCTGGACCAGGGCATCACGGAGCTCCTGGACAGTCTGAGGTGCAACCTGGTGGCATTGGATGGACCAAAACATAATGTCCCAGAGGTGTTCTATTGGATTTAG
This sequence comes from Polypterus senegalus, assembly GCF_016835505.1. Classification (NCBI taxonomy): domain Eukaryota; kingdom Metazoa; phylum Chordata; class Cladistia; order Polypteriformes; family Polypteridae; genus Polypterus; species Polypterus senegalus. The sequence continues at coordinate 152,882,518 of NC_053166.1, forward strand.
GTCAGGAAAGTGTGGTGGCCAGTCAATGGTATCAATTCCTTCATCCTCCAGGAACTGCCTGCATACTCTCACCACATGAGGCCAGGAATTGTCGTGCACCAGGAGCCACTGTACCAGCATAGGGTCTGACAATGGGTCCAAGGATTTCATCCTGATACCTAATGGCAGCCAAGGTGCCTTTGTCAAGCCTGTAGCGGTCTGTGTGACCCTCCATGGATATGCCTCTCCAGACAATCATTAACCCACCACCAAACTGCTCATGCTGAATGATGTTACAGGCAGCATAATGTTCTCCATGGCTTCTCCAGACCCTTTCACTTCTGTCACGTGGTCAGGGTGAACCTTCTCTCATCTGTAAAAAGCACAGGGCACCAGTGGTGCATCTGCCAATTCTGGTATTCTATGGTGAATGCCAATCGAGCTGCATGCTGCTGGGCAGTGAGCTCAGAGCCCATTAGAGGACATGGGGCCCTTGGGTCACCCTCATGAAGTCTTTCTGGTTGTTTGGTCAGAGACATTAACACCAGTGGCCTGCTGGAGGTCATTTTGTAGGGCTCTGGCAGTGCTCATCCTGTTCCTCCTTGCCCAAAGGAGCAGATACTGGTCCTGCTGATGGGTTATGGACCTTCTATGGCCCTCTCCAGCTCTCCTAGAGTAACTGCTTGTCTCCTAGAATCTCCTCCATGCCCTTGAGACTGTGCAGGGAGACACAGCAAACCTTCTGGCAATGACACGTATTGATGTGCCATCCTGGAGAAGTTGGACTACCTGTGCAACCTCTGTAGGGTCCAGGTATCGCCTCATGCTACCAGTAGTGACACTGACTGTAGCCAAATGCAAAACTAGTGAAGAAACAGTCAGAAAAGATGAAGAGGGAAAAATGTCAGTGGCCTCCACCTGTTAAACCATTCCTGTTTTGGGGTCATCTCATTGTTGCCCCTCTAGTGCATCTGTTGTTAATTTCATTAACACCACAGCAGCGGAAACTGATTAACAACCCCCACTGCTACTTAACTGACCAGATTAATATCCCATAAGTTTCATTGACTTTATGCTATACTCTGATTAAAAGTGTTCCTTTAATTCTTTTGAGCAGTATATATATATATATATATATATATATATATATATATATACACACACTCACCTAAAGGATTATTAGGACCACCATACTAATACTGTGTTTGACCCCCTTTCGCCTTCAGAACTGCCTTAATTCTACGTGGCATTGATTCAACAAGGTGCTGAAAGCATTCTTTCGAAGTGTTGGCCCATATTGATAGGATAGCCTCTTGCAGTTGATAGAGATTTGTGGGATGCACATCCAGGGCACGAAGCTCCCGTTCCACCACATCCCAAAGATGCTCTATTGGGTTGAGATCTGGTGGCTGTGGGGCCATTTTAGTACAGTGAACTCATTGTCATGTTCAAGAAACCAATTTGAAATGATTCGAGCTTTGTGACATGGTGCATTATCCTGCTGGAAGTAGCCATCAGAGGATGGGTACATGGTGGTCATGAAGGGATGAACATGGTCAGAAACAATGCTCAGGTAGCTCGTGGCATTTAAACGATGCCCGATTGGCACTAAGGGGCCTAAAGTGTGCCAAGAAAACATCCCCCACACCATTACACCACCACCACCAGCCTGCACAGTGGTAACAAGGCATGATGGATCCATGTTCTCATTCTGTTTACGCCAAATTCTGACCATTTGAATGTCTCAACAGAAATCGAGACTCATCAGACCAGGCAACATTTTTCCAGTCTTCAACTGTCCAATTTTGGTGAGCTTGTGCAAATTGTAGCCTCTTTTTCCTATTTGTAGTGGAGATGAGTGGTACCCGGTGGGGTCTTCTGCTGTTGTAGCCCATCCGCCTCAAGGTTGTGCGTGCTTTGCTGTATACCTCGGTTATAACGAGTGGTTATTTCAGTCAAAGTTGCTCTTCTATCATCTTGAATCAGTCGGCCCATTCTCCTCTGACCTCTAGCATCAACAAGGCATTTTCGCCCACAGGACTGCCGCATACTGGATGTTTTTCCCTTTTCACACCATTCTTTGTAAACCCTAGAAATGGTTGTGCGTGAAAATCCCAGTAACTGAGCAGATTGTGAAATCCTCAGACCGGCCCGTCTGGCACCAACAACCATGCCACGCTCCAAATTGCTTAAATCACCTTTCTTTCCCATTCTGACATTCAGTTTGGAGTTCAGGAGATTGTCTTGACCAGGACCACACCCCTAAATGCATTGAAGCAACTGCCATGTGATTGGTTGATTAGATAATTGCATTAATGAGAAATTGAACAGGTGTTCCTAATAATCCTTTAGGTGAGTGTGTATATATACTGCTCAAAAGAATTAAAGGAACACTTTTTAATCAGAGTATAGCATCAAGTCAATGAAACTTATGGGATATTAATCTGGTCAGTTAAGTAGCAGAGAGGGGTTGTTAATCAGTTTCAGCTGCTGTGGTGTTAATGAAATTAACAACAGATGCACTAGAGGGGCAACAATGAGATGACCCCAAAACAGGAATGGTTTAACAGGTGGAGGCCACTGACATTTTTCCCTCCTCATCTTTTCTGACTGTTTCTTCACTAGTTTTGCATTTGGCTACAGTCAGTGTCACTACTGGTAGCATGAGGCGATACCTGGACCCTACAGAGGTTGCACAGGTAGTCCAACTTCTCCAGGATGGCACATCAATACGTGTCATTGCCAGAAGGTTTGCTGTGTCTCCCTGCACAGTCTCAAGGGCATGGAGGAGATTCTAGGAGACAAGCAGTTACTCTAGGAGAGCTGGAGAGGGCCATAGAAGGTCCATAACCCATCAGCAGGACCAGTATCTGCTCCTTTGGGCAAGGAGGAACAGGATGAGCACTGCCAGAGCCCTACAAAATGACCTCCAGCAGGCCACTGGTGTGAATGTCTCTGACCAAACAATCAGAAACAGACTTCATGAGGGTTGCCTGAGGGCCCAAATGTCTACTGCCCTGTGCTCACTGCACAGCACCGGGAGCTCAATTGGCATTTGCCATAGAATACCAGAATTGGCAGGTCCACCACTGGCGTCCTGTGCTTTTCACAGATGAGAGCAGGTTCACCCTGAGTATATGTGAAAGACGTGAAAGGGTCAGGAGAAGCCATGGAGAATATTATGCTGCCTGTAACATCGTTTAGCATGACTGGTTTGGTGGTGGGTCAGTGATGATCTTGGAGGCATATCCATGGAGCGACTCACAGACCTCTACAGGCTAGTCAATGGCATCTTGACTGCCATTAGGTATCAGGATGAAATCCATGGACCCATTGTCAGACCCTACGCTGGTGCAGTAGGTCCTGGTTTCCTCCTAATGCACGACAATGCCCGCCTCATGTGGCAAGAGTATGCAGGCAGTACCTGGAGGATGAAGGAATTGAAACAATTGAATGCCCTTCACGATCCCCTGACCTAAACCCAATAGAACATCTGTGGGACATTATGTTTCGGTCCATGGTTGCTCCTCAGACTGTACAACAGCTCAGGGATGCCCTCATACAGATCTGGGAGGAAATGCCACAAGACACCATCCGTCGTCTCATTAGGAGCATGCCCCGACGTTGTCAAGCATGCATACAAGCTCGTGGGGGCCACACAAGATACTGAAAAGCATTTTGAGTAGCAGAAATTAAGTTTTTGAAAAAATGGACTAGCCTGCCACATCTTCATTTCACTCTGATTTTAGGGTGTCTACACAATTGAGCCCAGTGTAGGCAGAAAACTTTTATTTCCATTAAAAGACTTGGCATCCTTTTGTTCCTAAGACATTGCCCTGTCGTTATTTGTATAGATATCCAACTTCATATTGAGATCTGATGTATCTAATGTGTTTCTTTAAAGTGTTCCTTTAATTTTTGTTTTTGAGCAGTGAGCAGTGTATATATATATATATATATATATATATATATATATATATATATATATATATATATATATATATATATAAAAACAGTTATATGGGAATAATTAAAAAAAATATATATATATTTTCTTCTGGATTTTCATTCTACTTTTTCAGGTGAGTCAATTGTTTATCTAATCCATTATTTACTAATTAGCGGATCTGACGCTGAAGTAGTTGCAGCCTTTTACGATTTAATGTTGCTTGCCCGAGTGTCTGCTCTGCTACCTTTTAATTGTCATAACTAAGATAAATTGAAACTAGCAAACTGCACAGAGAAGGGACAAAATATAATGAAATCAAAGAGTTAAAAATCATTTAAATCTATAGCAAAAACAGAAATATTTCTAAATGTCTTATAAAATGTAAAAATCAAGCATGTAGAATAAGAGAGGAAAAAAATACCAGCTAGTTAAATGACATCAGTGTTACAAGTTGTTGTCATAGAATATGAATCTGTCTGGAACAAAAACCTGTAGCCTTAGTGTGTCCATAGGACTGAATTTGAAAACCGTAGGCTTAAAGGAATACTAAACTCAAAAATATATATTTTTTAATGTTACCAGTCCTTAACCCATGTTATTTATAGTGGTGGCCAAGAAAAACATATAATCTCACGTTTTCATGAAGAAATAAGCTTCTGCTAGAAGTCAATGGAGACCAACATTGGACAACAGCAAACACCACCAAAAAGTTCATGAATAAATTTCATATTACTTGCGCTGTATAATCATTTCAGTTAAATAATTCTGAAAAATTAGAGCAATGCAAAACAGAAAGCCTATTTAAATAGGATCATGCTTTGTAATTGACTCTCCCCCTCATTCAGTAGTCAAAAGTTCTTTCTTTAACTCAAAAGCTTAATCCTGTTTGAATGTGTTTCCTGTTCATCCACCACTCCATATTTATTTAAAAATACTGTAACAAAAAATGCATGCATTACTCCCATTACGTGTTGTCACAAGAATGAGCCGGAGACATCATAAACAGTTGGGGCAGCCACCCGTAAATTATTTTCTTGGCTGCAAAAGTAATTTTTTATAGTAGCACAATGTGCCGACAACAGAGTCCAAAACAGAACTTCCTGTACTGAGGCAAGATGAAAGATTTAAAGGCCCAGAGGGGAAATAACGTCATCGGTTAGGAACTGGGAGTGGCATCCTCATGCCTGGAAGTGACATCATCATCGGAGCCAGAAACAGGCAGAGAGATAGTCAGTACACTCTGCCGCCCCCTGGCCTGGCGTAGAATTAATATTGTTTAGGCCCTTCAGCTGTTTCGCGTGTGCATGTGTGTGACTGTGTATATGACTAGATGACTTGACATGTGCATTATGCAACACGTGTAACCAGAGTTTTATTCATGGACGTTTGTGGTATTTTTTGCTGTTGAACATCTTATTAAAAAAAAAAATTCGGGGGTAGAGTATTCCTTTAAAACCAGGAAAAAGAATAAGACGGAGTGGTGGCTCTGAGGCTAAGGAGCTGTGCTGGTTTGAATCCCTGTCACTGCCAAAAGAGATCCTACTCTGCTGGGTCCTTGAGCAAGGCCCTTAATCTGCAATTGCTCTAGGGGCGCTGTACAATGCGCTCTGACCCCAAGGGGTATGCAAAAACTAACAAATTCCTAATACAAGAAATTGCATAAGATGAAATAAAGAACAAAAAAAAAGCATGCTTAAGTCTCAGTTTAATACTCGTTAGATATAACAAGTCCTTACCTAAAGTGACTCTTCGGCTATATTGTAGCAAGAGGTTAGTGGACAAAGACAAAACTGACCAAATGTAAAGACTTCTTGGAAGAATGGATGGCAAAATGAAATTAACCCAACTTTTACAAATGGCTATTTTGTCAAGGTTTGGTCCAAAAAATTAAGACAAATTGTTCCCAAATGATACACCCCAAAAAGCAACAATGGACCAAGTATAAAACTTTACCAAGCTTTTTTTCCAAGTGAGGACAAATGGATAACGATACTTTAATCAAGATAAAAAAATAATTAGGACAGGAAAAGTAGTACATTATTTATATATATGTTGGATCATCACATAGAATACAAGCCATAGTATCAATTGTACTTCTAGTATACAAGTCTTTAGACAGATTTATTCTGTTTTTTGCCTTTTGGGTTTCTGCGTCTTGCATTTTTCATCAATCCCTCCTGCAGTGAATCCTTCTAATAAAGGTAAATTAAGTTTCTCTGCCACTGTCCAAGCCCATAGGCACAGTTCTACCATGTGTGGAGTCCATTCCTTTTTGCTGTCAGCTGAAAGAATACATAAGAATTGTAACACAATTTTAATCATTATTTAACTTTACAAAATCATTTGCTGTAATATGGGGTGACATAATGGTGAAACAGGAACTATACCTTGATGAGAAGATCATTAATCAAAATTCAGACTCAATCAGGCATCCTCACATACTTTCAGAAGGTCAATTATGAGTTGCCAACCTAACCTGCATGTCTTAGGCATGTGGGAGGAAATCACAGTAGCCAGAGAAAAATCGGCTTCAACTTGTTCACGTACCTATTAATCTATCCCTTATTTCTCAACACTTACTTTGCGAGCATCCTTATCATCCCCAAAATATAAAGTTACTCTTCCTATCTCTATCCTCAAGGTGCTTTAGAGGATGACTTATTTAATACAGTGGGAGCCCAGTCAGTTAACTGTTTTGCTCAGGTTTATGCAGAAATAGGTGGTCAAGATCTCAGTCCAATTACTAAACAGCAAGGCCACAAAGACCACTACAGGACCTGTATTACACAACAAACTGAAAAGAAAATAGAATGATCTCATCACAAGAGAAAACCTGTGAGAAATTAGGGGAATTATAAAAAAGAATATTCAATTTACTGTACAGATATATTAGCCAGAATTAACTTTGTAGAAGTAAATAGTCTGCATAATATTTAGATCCATCCTTGTAAAATTACATATTATTTTGTAAGTACTAAATGCCATTGCAACGACAATTGCACTAAAAAATTACTGATTATGACCCAGTGATATAATATGTAATACATGACAGCTTGACAAAGTTTCCTTTCTAACAAAAGATGACCTAGAAAACAAATTACCTTGTAAACATCTTATATAATACGCTACTGTGGCTGTTCATTTGTCTGTCCAGGATTTTAAATCACCTGTAGCTCACAAACCGTTTCACCTACTGACTTGAAATTTGGTACACATATACTACGTGCAGTCTTCTATCCACTTTTGGGGTGGTGATTTTTATTACTCTTTTTATCTTTATTTTATTGTAGAATCAACTCTTGGCAGCCAGCAGGGCGGCCATGCGCGCGCATGCATATGGGCGCTGTTCTCATTCCCTACCACCTTCGCTAATCATTCTTTAGGCAGATTGAAGATTTAAGTGCCAGCTTAAATGAAAAATTAAAGAAAACGTACTAAGTAATTGCAACACAAAAACTAATTTAATCAGTTTTAATGCGGAAAGATGCCGAAGAAAGAAGAGAAGTAGCGGGCCGCTAAGGTGGAGAAAAGAAGAGCTGCTCAGGAAGCAGCAAGAGCATCAACCTCTGAGCAAATGAATACTAAACATACAGAGAAAGAGTATGAAAACCATGAATGCTCAGGTCAAGGGTATTCACTGCACGTTATCCTGCAGAATGCCATTACTGGTTTTTTATAATTTACTTTTGAATTAAGAAGGAAAACCATAAACACCCAGCTAAAAAGAAAAATAGATTTTAAAATTCATTTTAAGTGGCACTTCTCTTGATTAGTAGACTGTAGTCGATTTATTTTTCCTTTGAATGGTATTCTCCACTGATATGTTTACATAATATATTGCTAAGTCTCCCATGTACTCTAACCAAATGTAACTACACAAATAAAAAATGAAGTGAAATTTGTGCAACAGAACACTCTCATTAGAATGCACCAAAAATCTGGGTAATAGAGCAGGTTTCAAATTTGGCTAAACTTATTTATACCATAAATACATTACTCTTGATGCCACTGGAATTGGGTCTAAACTTGGATTAAGGAGGCTTAGAAAATGGATGGATGGGATTTATTGCCAGTTAAATAAAAGAATGCACTATCATGGTTGAAAGGGAAACAGTGCATTTCCAAAGTCATACTTAAATATACTTTTACACCTTTCCTACAATGCATGCACATGATGTAACGAGAACTGCACTACAAAGTTTATAATTGGGTTTGCCATCTATTAATATATGTACAACTTAAACACTGCTAAAAAAAACAAGCACAATTCAGTAATATTCATAGCATAACTGTGCAAAGCAAGCATACACTGTTAATGTAGGCAGTGAAAACCCCCTTGTTAAAAATTTGTTAGACAATCTTTAATTTAAACCTTACTAATTGCAGATACATGCAACAACTGTTTACATATATTTTTTCCCAGATAGGTTAAGTGATTTGTTCAGAAATATACAGTGTTCCAGGAGCAGGAACTCAACTTTTAACTTTGTGATTCAGAGTGCAGCTCCTTAGCTACCTGCCATCATTACAAAAGTGCTCTTTGACTGATAGTAAAGTATGCGTTTACTTTTGGCTTAGATGCATTTGAAAATCTGTATAAAAACATCTGCACAAATAACTTGCATTTACTACTTATTTCATTAATTTAACAAATAAAAAACAGAACTTGGCACAAAATGATTCATTAATGCTCTTCTATTTATTTAGTGAAGCCTCAAAACTTCAGATTCTTGCATTTAATCTTTAAAGATAAAAGTTTTTTTCCAGTTAACTTTTTACAAATATTTTCTGAAAAAATGACAACGTGCATTAGGCCCATTATGAAATTAAACTTACAAAGCAAACAAAAATTAAATTTTAGGTTTAAAACAACTAAACCAGGGACATTCAGTCTATGATTACCCATATACAGTACAGTATACTGTATATGCAACTATAAAAATGGAATATGTAATATACAGCAAAAAGATGAAAATTGATAAGGAGGGTATAGATGTATCCAGGAGGAAGTCTGTGCATTTCAATTCTAAAATATTTGAGAAATTTTCTATATTATCAGTATGGAACACATTTATTACAATTAAAAATAACTCGTCTTATATTGTCTATTAATGACAAGAATGTCATATGTGTTCTATAACTTTTCAGGTAAGGAAGATGGACGTTTGCGGTAAGGTAGTTAAACTCACTACTCATGGCGCCGGAATGTGGCAACTTGTTGTATGATGATTAGCACATGCAAGTAAGACCTTCACTGTGACTATAATGACCATATAAACCTTTTTGTATATGTTAATGACTAATGCCAAGTTATATGAAAAGAAGTAATGCAATTGAGGGGAAAAAATGTTCATTTGTGTTTCAAATAAACAAGGTGGATACTGTATGAGTTAGAGCGTTCAGCATGCTGTACATGTTACCAAAATACAGACCCATTAATGTTTTCGTAGTAATGGCAAATATATTCCAAATCAAAATTATCAAACTGTTTTTTGTGTAAATCTAATGTAAGCAAGCACCACTAACTTTAGTCTTTTCAGTTAAAAGGAAGTATCCCATATACACCAGGCTGGTTAATAATAACAACAAAAAAGTTTCTTCACCCAAGTAAAGATGTACTGTATATCTGGGCTTGATTAGATGCAGAACAAAGTCAAAGGCAAGAAGCAGAAGTCCAAATAATAAATAAATAAAACTGCTGTGATTTCTTTCATCATTTGCCAAAGTATACCAGAAAAAGTAAACACTGACAAAATCCGCACATAAAAAGTGTTATTTTGCTTTCAGAGTTATGCCTGGCTTATCACAAAAGTAACAGGAACGTATCACACATAATCATTAAAAAAAAACAGGTAATAGACATTTTTTAGGATTTTTACAGCTTATTACTAATTTTTATTAAATGACAATTTTGGAAGCGTGTTTCAGCCACCTTGAAAAGGTTAAGCAAAAAAAATAGGAAATAAAAAGGAAAAAAAAATAATCCTACTATGAAAGATTTCCTGTGTAGTCCTTTAACTAGACATACTAAAAACTAAATTAATTAATATGCATAAAATTGCAGGTAATTATCCCCCCAAATATATGAAACCCTTTTCTATAATGTTACCTTTATTGAGTCTGTGGGTGAGCTCTGTGACTTTCTGGAGATACAATGCATAATGTTTCCCTGTATACTGGATTGGTGTCAGTCCAGGAATGCACTCCATGGCTTCATCAGCCATGAATGCAACTTGATCAGGGGACCCTGCTGCCAAAACTGCTGGAGATAGAAAATTAGAAAATAGCCTTATATTATACCACACACTTTAACTGAACATCTAAAAAACAAAAATGAGGATGTCTTTTGACTACAACCACTATGCACAACTGGTCAAAAAAAGTGTCAGATCATGTAAAAAGTCTGCAAAAAACAGATTTATCATTATCACCTGAAGCTGTTGCAGGACCCAGTGCTTTCAGAGAGCATAGCACAGTAATAGCTGCCTGTACATCAGGCAGAAGGTCAAATGCTTTTGTGGTGCACTGTATCACAAGTTCTGGACAGTTAGTTGTAACCAACTGCTGCAATCTTGGGCGGAATTTTCCTCTCTGGGTAAAAAAAAAAAAAAAAGTTTTATATAGACTATAGTGCAATTAAACTAAGAGTTATTAGTTAATCTGCAAAATTTCAAAAATTGACCTCTGACTGACAGACTATTGTAGTTTCAGCAAAGATTGGATTCTTATAGGACAATGAACACCTTTGTTTGAAGATCCATGGTTTAACTACAGTAAATTAGGTCAAATTAATCATTTAAAAATAAAACCATATATAAACACACGAGAAAAGGAAGGAATCATTTGATTTTGCCCGCTGGAGTTTGTTTATCACCTGCCTCTGCCTGTCCTTTTCTTCCTTTTACCAAAAAAAGAAAAAAGTCAGTAAATAAGGAAAAGTTCTCACAGTTAGTTTCCATTCCATTAGTTTCACAAGCTCATCATGGCAAAGGAACTTTACACTTCTCTCTGCAATTGCACTTGGAAGCTCCTCTTGGTACCTGAAGAAAAGAAAGGAAAGAACCTGTCAAAAATTTAGTAAGAGTTACATTTGGAGTTGGCGGCACGGTGGCGCAGTGGTCCTGCTGCTGCCTTGCAGTAAGGAGGCCTGGGTTCACTTCCCAGGTCGTCCCTCTGTGGAGTTTGCATGTTCTCCCCGTGTCTGCGTAGTTTCCTCCGGGTACTCCAGTTTCCTTCCACTGTCCATAGACATGCAGTTTAGGTGTATTCGCAATTCTAAATTGTCCCAAGCGTGTGCTTGGTGTGTGTTTGCATCCTGCGGTGGGCTGGCGCCCTGCCTGGGGTTTGTTTCTTGCCTCTGTTGGCTGGGATTGGCTCCAGCAGACCCCCATGACCCTATCGTTAGGATATAGCGGGTTGGATAATGGATTGATGGATATTTGGAGTTTCATCATTATTAGTCTAGTATTATGGTTTTAGGTCAGCTGTTATTAGTGTGCTCATTTGCATGTTCCCCTTATGTCTATGAGGATTTGTTCTGAGTACCCCAATTTCCTCCCACATTCCAAAGACATGTATTAGATTACTTAGCAACTGATTAAGTATAGTATCAGTCAATATGCCCTCAGTAGAATGACCTCCTATTCAAGTTTCACTTCAGGTTTTTACAAAATGCTGTGAAGACCTGGCTTTTTACAACCCAAAAATGGAAAAGCAAATTACAAAAAAAAAGAATAAATGGTCCAATGGTTGCTAGCACATTAAAAGTCTTATTTGGAATTCTGGTAAAAATATAGCAAATCTAGTTCTGTATCAGTTTGACAAAAAAACTGCTTGCCGAGCATAAGCTTCAAACTGTTTATTTCTCCTAGTAATACTTAAGAATCAATGTAAAAAATAACTAGAACATGTCTTTAACATAAATATAGAAGACTGATGTGGAGGAAGTAACTTTAATATAAACCAAACATAATTCCTTTATACAGCAGCAACTTACCGTAGTACCTACACATTTTCACATATGCCACAAATATCTGATGACCAACATCAAAGGGAAATAGAGATAACATTAAAGCTTTATGATACAGGTATGTACAACAGATGTCCAACCCTAAAGTTTCACATGCAAAAATATTTTAACTTGGGGTTAAAATTGAAGTTAGAAATATCATCCATGTTATCCTTACCTTTGTTTAAGACAGACTGAAACTAATTTAACAGAGTGAATGGAGAACATATCATTTGAGCAGACACATAGACCCATATGCCAGTCACCCAAGCAATAATAATTATAAAGTCAATCATTTGAAAGCTGAGGGAAGCAAGGATAACACTAAATTTGCAATAAAAATATATAAAAAAAGAACAAATATCCAACTGGATAACCAAAAACTTACAGAGAAAATAATAATTTTGAACTGAAAACTATGATCAAAATAGGAGTATCATTTGCATTCACTTCTGTTTTTCTTCCAATTTAATATGTACTCAAAACAATGTAACACAGCCAAAACTGCCTAACCAACACATGAGAAGAACAAGGTGAGCCCTCCTCTTCTCTTCCTTGTAAAACACTTGAAGTCAAAGGCAACAATATATAGTCTTCCACTTACTAGTAATATAAAAGTAAATTTTCTTCATATTTTACATGTTTAACTTCATTATTTGTTGGTATCTTTATATTTATGTTGTGTTCAAAAAATGGACGTCTAACTATGTTTTGATATACAAAAGCAGAATAGTATCTGTAAATGTTTTTAAAGCTGTTCATTACTATAGGCATTTGGTGAATTTCTACTACTCACAAAAAAGTTTGCAGACGGCATTTACATTTCTCTGCATCTAAACTGTTGTCAGGGTGGCAGTTTCAGGACTGGCATACAGAAAAATAGCAGCTCTAAAAATCACTATGCACTCATCATATGTAGTGAATAATATGCATCTGTATTTGAAAAGTAGAAAAAAATTAGAAATAAACTGTTCAATTTTTAAGACATTCAAGGATTTTGCACAGTCTTGTCTTCAGGCAATGACTTAATTAAACTTGATAACATTATGAAGTTCTTTTTGATAAATACCATCTCACAGCTCTTCACAAAAACACTACTTTTTGGATACATTTTCACACATTCCCACTTAAGTAACAAATACAAATGAAATTCACACAGCAAGCTAGCTGTGTGATCTCAATCTGTGACTTCCTCCTTCCAAAGGTCAGAGCTTGTCTTCAGGGTAAACCACACTAGAAAAAATATTGCATATATTTTGTAAAGCAAGAATCATTCTCACCAGTGTTACAAAAATATCTTAGTCCAATACAAATCTAGTTTATAGAAAAGAAAAAGGATGGAAGAAAAAACTCAACTTGGAAGAGCTAACTGAACAATTATAGATATATATATGTGTGTGTGATTTGCACATAAATAATGTGTAACTAAATAAGGTGCCAGATCAGGATTACATAGAATACATCCAGGAAAAAGTACATCTGGAAAAGGAAATGGTCCTATATATGCCACTGTAGGTAACCAATCATTGCTAAAGGACTTGTGTTACCAATCATTTTTCATCTACCTGTTTTGGACACAAGTGGATTTCAGTATTCAACAATATCACAGGAAGGTGCACAGAAGAAAAATATCCTAAAAAAATCATTTTTACAAAATTCAATCCAAAAGTGTTCAGGGATCACGTTTTTAATTAAAAAGATCATAATGGAATCTACATCTACTGTACTGCTGATTCAAGGATCAGATTTTAAGATTTTCTGTGCAGAAAAGAAATAAAAAAAAGAAATCTGCATGTATATCTCAAAAAAGAAACTGGGTCAAAGGATGTTGACAGTGCGTAAGTACTCTAAATATACCTTCACAAAGAGATAACTATCTCTTCTGAACAGCCAGATGACCATAGATGTATTATGGGTTTTGATGGTTTAAGCAGCATAAACAGGTATTTAGTGTGTTAATTCTGACAGTAATGTTATGATAATATTGTGAAAGATAACCACGTATTAGACAGGGAGCCAACACAGTTAGTCTTAAATGTAAAGTATCACAAACTATAGCCTAATGGCAAAGGGAATTGAGTGGGATGCACAATGTTACAAGCTTAATTCCCATAACTCATATATCGTGTGAGACTAAAATACGACAACAGTGGTATCAAGCAGACTTGGAAGTTAATAAGGATAAATGCCTCCATTAAATAAACAGGACAGATAATAATAATAATTCTTTGCATTTATTTAGCGCTTTTCTCACTACTCAAAGCGCTCAGCAATTGCAGGTTAAGGGCCTTGCTCAAGGGCCCAACAGAGCAGAGTCCCTATTGGCATTTACGGGAGGTGATAAGTGCCAAAGATGTTAAATTGCATATGGACATAATTTGATCTTCGAGGTAAACTTCTTTTGTGTGTTTTCACAACCTTGTACACTTGGGTTTTAGGTTTATGTTTTTTGTGTCACTCATTTTTGCTTTTTTTTTATTTCTGGAGATATCACATTTGGTCCTGAATTAGCCCTGTAGAAGCTACTTCAGCTATCTAGTGTGAATAGGTGTAACTATGCGATTGAAAGAGTAATGCAATAGCACCTTGATTTTGGCATGGCCCCTGCCTTGTGATTAATGTTTCTGGTGTGAGCTGTGTGTCCCTGCAAACCTAAAACTGGATTCAAGGTTCAGTAAAGAGAGACTTGGATAAAGCAGAATGAAGCCTTCTAATTGAACCACAAGCTCAGCGGACATCAAAACCTGCTTAGGTTGCGTAAACTGGGTGAAATTCCTGCATTGTTACTCATCTTCACAGTTTATTCTATAAATCTCACCATTTGTCAAGAGATAACAGTTTTCCAGGCTGCTTTCCTTTTGTTTTAGACAGGTGCAAGACAACATCCCAGTACTTTTCATGGACAGTTCTCCAGACCACAGGGTCATCACAGGTGTACAGGCCTGCTTTGGAAGCCATATTAACTAGACTGACCTAAGGAAATTAATAAAGGTTAGAGGATTAAAATAATTCTTTACCTTAGAATAATTCAAAATTGCACCTCTTCACAAATACATCAAGCAAAATGTAGACACTTCACATTTTACACTGTAGGTATTAACAGATGTGCAGAGAAAAAACACCTGCAAAGTCATGTGAAACACTTATCATGCATGTAAACAGGTAGGTAGATGATCCTTTTTTTGTCCCAAGGGAAAAAGATGAGATACATGGTACTTCATACCAAACCAGCACCACTTAAGTGTCAAAGACAGGTAATAGGAGGAGGAGGAAGTTGGGAGCATGAACTGATTACAGCACATTGCCGCACCCACCACACGACAAACCACCCAGATTGAGACCCGAGTGCAGCCATGCAACAGGTAACAGAATAATTTTAAAAATATTTGATCTCGCTGTGTACCTTCTGTTTATCCTACACCTTTCCCAATTATTCTTGTGTGTCTAAACCTCTCATGATTGTGTTCCCATAAAGCCCACTTCTCAGACTCTGTCACTTTGAGGTGCCTTGCTCATCCCCGGTCTGCTTTGTGACTACCGCCAATGGTAGACTGGCCCATTACTTGCTGTGAAAAAAACATTTGTGTTTGTGCAAATACTTCCCATTACTTAAAGCAACTTTGGTTGCACCTCGTTGGTATTTAGCGGCCCAATACTATTTGGTAAGCTATTTGTTCTTTTTGGCATTGAAATGATCCATTTCAACTCCCTTTTTATAGAAATAAAAAAAATTCTCACAATCAGGACTTTCAACACCAAAAGTATCCTGCCATCATCTCTGTCACTTCTCCACAAATTGACTAGTCATATTGCTCAAAAGGACTGGAGACAGACACACAGACAGTAATATTTTATTATACTGTATAGTAGAATTTAACGACATTCATAGATAAAATAGCATATTTTTAATCTGAATGCCCAAATACATTTGTAAATATTAAATTACTGACTGTGCTACCTCTGTCTAAGCAATCATGATAAATTTCAGCATTAACATTTTCCATTCATCATGCAATGTATATGTCTGTTATGTGCACGGGATTCATAAAAGCAGTGTTAATGTTTGTGATGAACCATCTGTAGAAATGACAAATGCAATGCATGTTATTACTTAAAATGTCAGTGATGCTCCCTCCAGCTTTTGTAATGACAGAGACACCGCAACCGGTTGGATACACAGAAAGAAGCTGTCACTTATCCTTTTATTATTATGGATTTTTTTAACATGCTCTAGCCCTTCCAATAAACAGGAATTCAGAAAAAGAATACTGAAATTAGTTAAACAGAAGGCAAAAATAATACTTTAAAAGAACAATTCTGCAAATAAGGGGAAAAGCGTTCAGAAACAACAATGCAGCTACATTTCAATAAACTTTACAGAGTTTCATTTTTTATTTTTCTGTGACGTTTTCGCAATGTACTTATTTCCTGCATTATCCCAAGCACACTTAATGCTTCTCGGAGTCAGAGGTAACTGTAGTTTATCTCGAATGTATGGAAGCTATCAAACATGTAGCACTTAATGCATTATAAACACACACACACACACACACACACACCTACTGCAGGTAATACGGATATCAAATTAAATCGATCATATACATAGTTTACAGAATATTGTTTACGAGAAACGTAGCCAATTAACATTAAAACAAATTAGCATTTTATTTTATGAGAGCATAACACGAACACAGCTTCTAAATGCGTATTTGTATTAAACTAAAAACATTGAGACCTAAATAAACAGACCATTCAAATTAAATATGTACTCAGACATCCATGATATATCTTAAATACTATCCACAAGTGAGGAGTAACGAAGCAAAAGAACACTCTGTATTGGTGATAAGTGCACGCCAGTGATAATCTCACGATGGCGCTCATTAAACACGTCCTTGGCTCATCCCACATTTTGCGAGACCATTTAATTACAAACATTACAATATTTAACTATACCCTGCGCAGACCTGCTAACATTGAAAGAGCATAGGCAACTTCTCAAGGTCCCACTCACTTATCTCTTTTCAACCTGCCCCTAAAGTGTCTTCACGTTTCACGATTTTAATGAACTAGCAGTCAAACTACACTCCACTCACCATCGGACACTGAGCGTCACTGAATAGCGCGCGCCACGACTGTCAACTGAGTTGCTATTTCCACGCATGCGCTACTCGTTGCCGTAGCTCAATCCCGCCCAAAGCTGGTGACTCCTGCACATCCGCTTCCGCTGGTAAGAAATTGAAAAAGCAAAGAGAATGTGGTAGATTTTTCACATGACAGTTTATGTCGTTGGAGAACTGCTAATTAAGATATGCGCTTAAAGATCGGTTCATCGCTGTCAATCGGATTTTATTTTGTTCACTTCAGTCCTGTTGATGGCACACCTGTGAATGTGAAGGCTGTCATATGTATAATCTGAAGGAGAAGAAGAACTGGAGTTTGTAGTAGTGGCAAGGTTGGACACTTTTGTATTTATTTTCCACATGCATGTATCTTTTTTCATTGGAAAAAAACAAGCATCAGTGCAGCGCCTAGCATGTTTCTTCATTTACCAGTTTTTTTTGCGACGCTTTCAGTGGTTATTAGTCAGAATAAATAATTTCTGGATGTTATTCCGCTGCTGCCCATCTACTGATTGCTGCAGTGCTGATGAACCCCAGTTTATCTGTATTTGTGCTTCCCATTTACAGGTGGAGCAAATGAGCGGATATACATAGTAATAATAATAATTACATTGATATATCGTTTTTCTGACCTACTCCAAGTACTGTACATATACAGTGGGGACTCTGGGGAGCCACTCTACCACCAATGTGCAGCATCCACCTGGATGATAGGATGACAGGAATTCAAGCGCCAGTATGTTCACCACACATTAGCTATTAGGTGATGAAGGGATGAGAGAGATTGTTAGCCAGTAAGGGGCTGTATTAGAGTGCCAGAATGAACAGGCCATTGGGGTACACCCAGCTGTTTTCAAAACATGGCCAGGGCTCTTTTATGACCATATAGAGTCAGGTACTCCATTTTGCATCTCATTCAAAAGACATCCCCTAGTGCACTAGGATGTTCAGATTAACACACAGACCACAGGGTAAACATCCCCAGTTAGCCTCAACAACACCTCTTTCATGCGGCAACCCAAATGTTTCTTTAGATCCTAAAAGTTCTAAGTAAGAGACTAGACAGAGAACAACTGATCTACCATGATATTAGTCAACATCAGTCTCTTGAGAAAGCGACCAGAGGTCTTAGCCTAACCTAGCCTCATCAGGGAGCAAGCACACTCACACCTCCACATTTAAAGTGGGCCAATTTAGAATGCTAAAATTAGACAACTTGCATGCCTTTGGAGATGTGGGAAGGAAAACCAGACATGGGAAGTGCAAGCAAAATTCAAATAGTCAGTGCTGGGGTATAGGATTCAAACCCATTATCTGTAATGCAGAAGCACTAGAAACTACACCATCATAACACTCTACTGTACATTGCAGTTTCAGTTGTTTGCATATTTCAACTCATGCCTATTGCTTGTGAATTGGCAATTTAAAAAACAGCAGATCCAGAAAAGATTAAGGCTTGAAAGGGGTGAGTTTTTACACAACTTTTATGGTCTGAAATCTCTGCTGATATTTTATGATTTCTTTTGTTTTGTTTTTTTTGTTTGTTTGTTATATGTGTCACTAGTTCATGGCGCCAATGCAAGTGGCAGTCTGACCTGTTGCTCCTTATGCGTTTCTGCATTTTGCTTTCTTTTTCTTTCTTTTCTTTACTTATAGCATATGTCTCCTTTGTTTTAAATATTTTCTTGAATTTCTTTTAGGATCAATAAAGTTATCTGTCTGTCTGTCTGTCTGTCTGTATTTATTGCATCTTTTTTATCCATGATTTAACTTGATTTTAATGTGCTTTATTACCTTGGACACATTGTGCTGCAAAGCAGCCATCTGCTTCTCTTGTTTTTTGTTTTTGTACTTATATACTATATGTGTGCTTATTTGTCACTTTTAGGTCATGTCTGCTAAATAAATGTACAAAATAATGTCTAAGGTAGTACATGTACATCTCGTCACCAAACTCAAGTATCCATCAGTTCATTTTTGAGGCATGTTTTGTCTAGTTTTGGGGGCTTTTCAGGCAGCATCCACTGCAAGGCAAGATTAATCTTTTAATGGACAGGTCATTAATTTATCAATTTTACACATTTTAGGCATCCCTGAACCTAAATGATGCATCCCATTTTTTTCATCAATATGTTTTACATTAGCAATTCTTTGTAATGGTCCTCCACTACTGCGTGCAGGAAGAATTTGGAAACTCCTCACAGATAGTAACTGAGCCAGGAATTTGAATTCAGGACTCACTATGTGAGTAAACAGACCTAACCACTATGCATCCATGCCTCAGAAAATCAAAAGGTTTACTAGAATAAGGCTGAAATTGGCCTCTATTTAATAAATTAGTTAAAGTCAAAATCAGAAGTGGTGGTTGTTACCCAAGGACCAGGATTAAAAAATGTTGCTGAAAATGTAGCCATTCAAGTGATGCACTTAAGGTTTAACTTTACTCTGCTTTTATGTGTTCTTCTGTGCTTATTCCATGCATTGGTGTCTTTAATGATTTGTACTCCTTCCTCCTAGGACATGGAGAAGATGGCAAGGGTGACCACGGCTCTTGGCAGCAATGCTGTTTCTGGTCGTACAATGTTCTGTCACTTAGATGCTCCATCAAATGCCATCAGTGTTTGCCGTGATGCAGCTCAGGTGGTGGTGGCCGGTCGCAACATTTTTAAAATCTATGCAATCGAGGAAGACCAGTTTGTTGAGAAGCTGAACCTAAGGGTCGGCCGCAAGCCTTCACTCAACTTCAGCTGTGCAGATGTTATGTGGCACCAGATGGATGAGAACCTGTTGGCTACAGCAGCAACTAATGGGGCAGTGGTAACCTGGAATCTTGGTAAACCATGCCGCAACAAGCAGGACCAGCTTTTCACAGAACACAAGCGTACTGTCAACAAAGTGTGCTTCCATCCAACAGAAGTCTACATGCTGCTGAGTGGCTCCCAAGATGGATACATGAAGTGTTTTGATTTGCGTAAAAAAGAATCTGTCAGCACCTTTTCAGGTACATTATAGGGCAAGACCATCCTGACTGAAGTGAAGTGTGTGGCTTCCTGTTAATAACTTCTTACCTGATGTATGTCATCGCACAGAAAGAAGGTTCCTTCTTTTTTTCTTCTGGCATGCATATTACATGCAAAATGGTTTGCATGACCTAAATGAGATGTTTATGCATGACATTTTACCCCCTTTTAAATTAAAATCTTCATTAAAATGTGGTCACTCAGAGGTAGAGTCTTAAGCCTCATAAATTTTGCACTGCCCAGGTTCAAAGGGGTGCACATGAGGTACAATTCCAAGTTGGATTCAAACAGAACAATGTATTATATGGGCAGGTGACATCCCTTTATTTGAAAATCAAATCTAGTGGTGCACTCTTTTTGAAAACGATATCTCTGTTTTCATTGAAGCTGCAAAGCAGATAAGGAGGGAAAGTTAGGAAAGTTGTCCAGGTTGCTTTTAGCAGAGTTTCTGACTTACATGTGGCAAAAGACATTTATTGATGAAGGACTATAGCCGAGTTATTCACAGGATGCAAATATATATATTGTCAATATAAAATTCTCTTAAGTGTCCCAATAAAATTAAATACTGTACACTTTTGGGGTGGTTGAAATATTATTATCATCTTAAGAAAGGTGCAGTTGACAGCAATCACTTATTCTTCTAGTGCCTCCTACACTGGAACCACTGGGTTTCTGCTTAGTTGGCAGTAGTTTATGGTAATTGGTGCACAGTGCAGAATGTCCTGGATGGAATTAGTATTCATGTCTTTCTGCTTGTTGTTCAGCCTCTGCACTGATCTATAATGCCTCTCCAGTGATTAATATGTCATCCATAGCCAAAGGGTAGGATTCTGATCCTAAAGTGCTGTAGTTGTTACAGGTATTCATGTAGCTTTTGATTAAATCCTTTTTTATATTCTCTGTTTATACTGTGGATTCACATGAATGATTATTGTGAAATCCAATGACAGCCTTTATTTCTACTTTGGCTTTTAGTGCACCATTCTTTTTATAAATTGCTTTAAATGCTGACAGATTGAAACATCAGGCCTAGGCGTCACTGGCCATTAATAATGTGGTCTTCTGCTGGACACTGTTTATAGCTCACATTTTTTAATGATTGCAAATGAAAAAGGGAAACAAGGTGTTTGCTGCTGGATTATTTGAATTTCCCCTTGGGATTAATAAAGTATCCTATCTATCTATCTATCTATCTATCTATCTATCTATCTATCTATCTATCTATCTATCTATCTATCTATCATATAGTGCCTTTCCTGTCTGTCTGTCTGTCTGTCTGTCTGTCTGTCTATCTATCTATCTATCTATCTGAATTATGACAACCAATAAGCATTGTCTGCATTTTTGTAAAAATATATAAACAAATAGAAGAATGTCCTCTTAAATTCAAAACGTTACCGACAGAGCATATGAATGAGGAGTGAAATCAGGTTCAGTACAAACCTGTTAATACTGAGACAGTCCAGGAAAAGGGGTTATCGTCTGCCTCTGGCATAGGCTGGAGCCCATTTAACTTTCAAGCTGAAGTTGCACCATTCAAACTCACTGACTTGTCTCCAGTGAGATCATTTTTCCCTAATACATTCCCACAACTCCAAGCTCACCACAAAATATATTCATTTCAACTTGATTTATCCCTATAAAGTACATTTCTACCTTTAAGACCACTACATTATTCGTAAAAGACAAATATGATATACCTAAATACAAAGTAAAGCAGCAACATCAATCATAGCCTTGAAATGCCAACAGAGAAACATTGTGCACTTCGTAGAAACACATACATGCACTTTTTTAATACTAATAAAAGTTTCAAAAGATTATTTTGTCCCAGACCTTACCAAACCTTATCCCCAGGTTCCTTGCCAATTCTACTCACATCATGTCAAATGCTGATGTTTGCCACCCTTGACTGGCTGTCTGCAAGATTTTGCTTTGTAAGTGTGTCTGCAGCTCCATCATCTGCTGAATCACATGGCTTCTGTCTTTTATTCTGCGCTACATTAATGACCTGCGAGATCGAACAAGTTACATTGTTATATGTTGTAGTGTTGACGATTTGTGAATTAGAACCTCAGTTATGTTTCTCTGGACACAAGTGTCAAAAGCGACAATGAGCTTATTGCTCCTTGTTTATGTTTCTTTCTGATAAAGGCTTTTCTATAAAGCACAGTTTCTTTATGCACATTTTGTTTTCCATGTCACGGGCTTAAAATTCGGAACACAAGTATTGTTATGATTGGTTTCTTTCTTGCATGTTTTTAGTTTTCTTTAAGTGTTTGTGATCATCTTGGGGTCTATTCCCGGGGTTTATGAACCCAAGGAATCCAATTCTGGCATTAATTTCAAAGCAACCTTAAAGAGTTGACAATTTTTTACCATTGTCATAACACCATTTTGTTTCTCTTGGGGGATGCTACCATTTTTTATCGTTTGTTTTAGCATTGCTATAATATTGCTATGGCGTTTATTCATATCATTGGGTGTCAAGGGTATAAAGATCAGCTCTGTACACCTTCTGCTGTCCAAGATTGGATAAAAATTACAACATTTTTAGCAATCTCTAGTTAAAGAGTAACCTTATTGGTTTACTTGTTTTGGTTGTAAGGATAGGCTTTATTGATATCTTCTTTCCCGGTCCTCTCCTTAAGATCCTTCCTGCTTCTCTGAGGCATAACAAGTGCTTTTCCCCATATATAAGGTTTTTGACATGTAACTTTTAGCCTAACCCACCAAGAGAGCAGTGAAGGGGCTTTAGGCTAGGGTTAACGACAAGATATACTATGGTATGATCTACTGACAGATAAACAGCACCATGCAGGTTGTGACGGTCAGCACACTTGTCTTTCTATCAAGAAACCTGGGATCAATTCCCATCCATTCCATTTAATCCTTACTTCAATCAAGCATTTCCTGCACTATTTTTGTCATTGCTCTAAGACAGGGGTCTTCAACTTTTTTTTTCCCCCTGAGAGCTACTTTTACAAATAGAAAATGGCCTTGAGCTCCTCATGTTTTCTAATGTTTATTCTCATAGCTTATTTCAACCCAAACAAACTGAATAAGCTTGTTTTGCCTGAACATTTACAAAATGTTGGTGTCAACAGCTCACATTTTGCATTAAAACATCACAAAAAATATTTAGTTCACCTGCAAGTGCATTTTGTATGTCTGTATGCATTTTCTAGTGTATCTCACACTATTGAATTAAAACATGAATGCTGTCAAAACAAAACAATGCAATTCCAAATACACAGATATGATTTATTCATTTATCATTTTGTTCCATGTCACTGTGTCACTTTATTCACATGTCCAGTTGCATGTGTGATGTGTTTTTTAGTTAGTCAGATGACTGGCACTGCAGGAAGTCAACAACAGAGGTGTATGGTGGAGTGTAGCCAGTTTGGTACACTCTTATGGAGTCATTTAAATGTTCGTCTGTCAGTCTTGTTCTGAACTTTGATTTCATGACATTCATGTCAGACTCACAGCAGCATGGAGACCCAAACAAAGCAGACATTTTCAGAGCTTCTTGGTGAAGATTCTTATAGTTACCTGGCTCTACTAAGCTCCAGAAATGCTTGCGGTACCGATTTATTTGCGCAAATCCGAGATCCACGTAACGGGTCGGGGCAATGGGCCTTCCTCACTCACTCGCCAGCTTGGAGGCGTGTTCCTTAACACCACTTAGCTAGCAAACAAGAGAACAATTGAATTCAACTTTGTTTGATATTTAAAATAAAGTTTTACTTAGGTCTTGATGAGTTTGAGTCCAGATATTCTCTTAAGTGTATGCCACATTGAAAAGATAGATTGCAATTCAGATTGTGGATCGTGATTTTGGTATATAAGGATAGTGATATGATTTTTTGGAAACATCACCCACCTCTAATTTTACTAATCAAGTTTTCAAATTTATGTAGGATTCATTAACCCTTTGGCGAGCTACTTGGAAAGGGCTAGCTCGCAAACATGTTGGAGACCCCTGCTCTAAGCTGTCCCAAGGGGATCCAGAATTATTTATTGCAAATCAGGGTTCTTTGCACCTGATGGGAAAACCAAAGAAGCTTTCCAATACTAATAATAAAATATACTAAATACAAGAAGTTTAAGGATAATAAGGTTTGGTAATATATCACTTGTAATTACTCTTTGGGCTGCATGTGACCAAACCTCAATACAAGCGTGTCTGTGAGAGTCTTAGACACTTCATGTTGTGAAATGTTACGTTTTTTTTTTTGTTTTGGCATTACCTGATCGTCTTTCATGGGTCTTGCTATGTAAAATGTTATGCTGTTCTGAATATGATCTTCCCATTATTAATATAATCCAATATTTACTTAAATGACAGCTACTACTACTTGAAGAACATTAGCGAGCCTTTAGTTAATTTCTAAACAGTGTGGCGTAGTGGTTAATGCCTTGGATTTCTCACCTTGTGGTTGTGGGTTCAAATCCTGCTACTGACGCTGCGTCCATAAGCAAGGCACTTCATCTGCCTGTGCTTCAATTAGAAAAGCAAAAGAAATGATACCAATTAAGTCATCCAAATAATAAGAATTGTATCAACGCGTGTTTATTTACGTAACATTACTGTGTTGGTCCCAAATAAAACTGAAGAGACTGTTTGCTTTCTTTGTTCTTGATACTGTAAGTAACATTAAAGAGACCTCTGTGTATTTTAGATTTTCACTACAATTGTAGCATGCGTACTGTAACTGTATGGGGGTATTATGTGGTCTTTAGTTGTTTCAATTACGTAACTGTCCCAATACCATCTGATGTGGTATATAAGTATTTTAATTCATTTTCTCTTTTTGAATTTCTTTTTTATTTCTTTATATGTTTCAGGGCAGTCAGAAAGTGTGAGGGATGTACAGTTCAGTATTCGGGATTATTTTACCTTTGCTGCCTCATTTGAGAATGGGAATGTCCAACTGTGGGACATACGACGCCCTGACCGCTATGAGAGAATGTTCACCGCTCACAATGGTCCTGTTTTCTGCTGTGACTGGCACCCAGATGACAGGTAAGACAAGATCTTGGCACCATGTATTTATTTACAAGCATACCATTTACACAATAGACCTGCTTATTAGTAGTTTTTTTTTTTCTTTTTAGTTTGTCTACTTTCATGAAAGCTTCAAAGATTGGTCTGTTTTCTGAATATGTTCTTCTGCTTCATTTATTTTTGTAGTGCTCAGATTGCATCTGTAAATTTACAGTGTTTGTTAAGAGTCATAATTTAAGCAGGTTGGCAACATAGGGTAGCAGCTATTGTTGCCACCTGACACCACCTGGACACCTGCCCAGTTCCCACCTGGCTTGCCATTTACAACTGTGAGGAAAATGTTTTCTGGGTTCCTGTAGAAATGGCTTCTAAAATAATCTTTATTTAAGTTATAAGCATGCATAAAGACACAAGCAACATAGTATTCTCAGAACCACTTCACATGGACTGGAGCAAGAGACAGCCCTGGACAGGGAACCAGTCCATTCTAGGGCCCACTCACACACACACCCACACTCAGGCTGATTTAGTGTTACCATTTCAACTAACCTGCACATCTCCCTTGGGGGATGTGCAAGGAAAAACGAAGAAGACACATGGAGAACATACAGACTACATTAAGACAGCAACTGAGTGTTAGATTTGAATATAGGGCACTAGTAGTGCTATATAAATGTAAAGAATTATTATTATTATTAGATCTATTACATTACTATTAGATCCAAACATTGCACTCATTAAACAGCACACTGGGAAATGTACCTTATCATTTCTTACTGAAAATATTTTTAAACCAGTAATAGCACACTGCATGAATACACTTGACTTGAGCATTCCTAGTTTTCCTACTCTTTCTCTGTATGTTTAGCATTCGTTTGCTCAGAGGTTGATACACTTGCTGCTTACTGAGCAGCTCTTCTTTTCTCCACCATAGTGGCCCGTTTCTTCTCTTTTTTTCATTAGCATCTTTTCGCGTTAAAACTGATTAAGTCAGTGTTTGTGTTGCAATTACTTAGTACATTTTCTTTAATTTTTCACTTAAGCTGGCACTTAAATCTTCAATCTGCCTCCAGAATGATTTTAGATATGAAGAGGTAGGGGAAGTGATGGCAAAGGTGGTAGGGATGAGAACGGCGCCCATACACATTTGCCACACTGCCGAAAGTTGATTCAACAACAATAAAAATAAAAAGAGGAATAACTTTGGAGGTCAATCATCAACCCAAAAGCGGATAGTAGACATCATGTAGTATATGTGTACCAAATTTCAGGTCAATAGTTCAAACAGTTTGTGAGCTACAGGTGATTTAAAATCCTGGACAGACAAACGAACAGCCACGGTAGCGTACTATACTGTATATAGATTTTCAGTGTCATGGGGTAATATAAGGATACTTCCATGAAGTCTGCAAAGTGTGAATAATATCTACATATAGCTGTAATGAGCAGACTTTATTCATAGCAACATAACATACATACATTTTCAAACCTGCTTGATCTAAGCAAGGGACACACGCAACATCAAGTTTAAGGAAGAAAGTTGACATGGATATAGCATGATTACATTACTGGACCCAGTTGCACATACCGTATATACTCACGTATAAGTCGGGTCTTGAAACCCGAAAAATCGATCATAAAATCAGACCCAAACTGTACATCTGTTCAAAAATGCGATACTTAACTTTTATTTAACTTTTATTTCTTCTTGCTTCCTCCAATCTCACACCAGTTTCTCAAACGCATTAAATTTTGTTGCAGCAGCTCAGTTACCAATTTCTTTCACCACTTCAACAACTTTTAGTTTAAAACCAGCTTCATATTTTCTTCTGATCGAATGCTCCATCATAGATTAGGGATGATCTTACGATAAAGGTGTATGAGTGTGTGAGATACACAAAACAGTGCAAACGTCACTTAAGAATAGTTTGGGTATTACCATGTGGTCACGTAGGCACAATGTGTGTGCTCGGTGGTTAGTCTCTCAGGATATCATAATACTTTGGACCAATAGTTTGAGTTTTCGACATTCAATTTATATGACCGACATTATAAAATACTGGAAATTATATGGTAAAATCAAGACCGGACTTTTCCGCGGGAGAACTTAAACGTGAGTATATACGGTATATGCGTACACACACACACACACACACACTGGTCAGTGTGAAGGCAATAGTTAACATAACCCTCGTGACCTTTGGAGAAAATCCCACCCAAACACCATAAACTTCACACAGACAATAGGTAGATGTTGCATTTGAACTCGCTATGTTGGGTCTGTGAGGCAGTGTCATTAACCAAGGTACTACTCTGAGTCCTTTAATTCTAATTAATGACAATGTAGATTTTAAACATTTAAAATTTGCACTATTCTCATGTTCACTTACTATGACTAAAATGATGATTAGAACATATTTTAGGAACATTCACACAGTAACGCTAAAAGTTTCAGTGTATTCACAAATATTTTCTCACAACTGTAATCTGTTAGTTTAGTGTATTGTCATAGTACAATGAAAATCTTCCTTGCATGCCTCCTCATAACAGTGACAGTGTTACAATAACAAAAAATACAACAGCATCAATAGAAAGCAACACATACTGTATACAGTAAGTATACAATTATATACTTGATATGTTTACTGTATATGTAAAAATGTACAGTATTTGTTATTGTGACTAGCAGGTCAGTAAGCTTATGATCTGTAGATAGAGACTGTCTCTGAATTTACTAGGGTCATTGGTAATGGTCCTGTACCATACTCCAGAAGATACTGTATGAGTGAGAATAGCATCTGTGGACACACTCTGCAGATTGAAGTCTTTAAGACTGTAAGTTTTGTATATGTCCAGAACTGACATTAAGTGGGTGCAGGTAATATTTGGTGCCACCTTCACCACCCTCCTCAAATCTTTTCAATGTTGAACCATGCCAGGATATTAGGCACACAGTGATCATAGACTCCACTATGCACTTGAAGAAGTTTGGGGGAACAGTTGAGAAATCTGAACTGCTGTCAAATGTCTAAGGAAATAGAGCCTTTTTGACAATAGTCAAAATAAGTTGTGCCCTTTTCAGTTCATCGGTGATGATCACTCCACGAAATTTCAAACTGCTTTCCATCTCAACAGCTTGCTCTCCAATGTACTGTAGTTGGAAGTGTGATCTGCTTTATGCAACTTGAAGTGTATGATAAGCTCCTTAATTGTGCTGACATTAAGGATAATATTTTTGTCCTGGCACTGCTAAGATAGTAGGTAGTCCCTCTTCTCCATAAGCCATCTTATCATTGTTGACAATCGGGGTTATGATAGTGGTATCATCAACAAATGTAATCATCAAGCTGGAGCTGTGTTTTGGCCACACAGTCTTAGGGCTCGTTTGTACTTCACCTCAGAACGCGTACGCGCCAGCATCATGGTTGGCACGCTTTCCCAGAGTTCATTTGAAGCGTCCTCAGAGCAGGTCCTCAGAAATTAACACTACACGTGCGCGAGTTGCAATACCAGCAAAAAGTCTGGGGGCGCAGTGTGAAAAAAGTTGGAATGTGACATCAGAGTCTCTGTGTACTCTCTGCACGTGACAGAAAGCCGGTTTGCTGATCCTCCGGGATCGATGTGCGCCCTTCGATGTTTGATGTATGGTTCGATGTGGTGAAGCAAAATGCCAACATACAGATGCATTTGTGGTGCTTTTATATTCAAGTGTCCAGATCATAATGACACGATACATTTTAAAAGTCTCACATACCATCTTTTGTGCCGTCTTTTTTTTCTGGGGTTTCCTTCTGATCTGACAGCTGCGGCAAACAGCAGTAGATCACCACACAAAACACATTAAATGTATGATATTCCAACTCTCTGCATATTTAGGATCCTTACTTAGATTTATACCTGATGTCACTTTCATGATGAAGTGCATTTTAGTATGTATGTTACATTTTACAGATAAGTCGGTAATTTCATTTAAACAATACATACTGTTAATAATTACACACATGGGGGTGACACAGTGGCAGAGTGGTAGCACTGCTGTCTCACAGGGAGTCACGTCGCTGGTATTCCCTGCCTGGAGTGTACATGTTGTCCTGCTGGGTTTCCACAGTGTGCTCTGGTTTCCTTCCAAAGATATGCAGATTTGGTGACACTAAAATGATGCTAGTGTGTATGTCAGTGCTTGTATTCACCTTGTGATGAGCTGATGCTTTGTCCAGGGATTGTTTCTGCTTCATGCCCAATGCTTACTGGAATGGACACATCCCTGGATTGATGGATTTAATCATTAAACATCCTTTTCAGAGATATTGCGGCAAGGTATCATCAGAATTTAATGGGTATTCCAGGCAATTCACAACATAGCGAAGCCGAACCTGTTCTCACCGTGATATCTTGCACTGCCACCTGGTGGATTCTTCCAGATTTACGTAAAGTACACGCGCAAGTATAAACAATAAAACGCTTGCATAGCAGGAGCGTCCCCTGTACTATGCATCGCATCACATGAAGTTTAAACCTGGCCTAAGGTGACCAAGGAGTACAAAAATACACACTACAATGTGGGATGCCTGTGTTGAGAGCCATTGTTGAGGATTTGAAGTCGTCAATCGGCTCATGCTGGGCTTTCATAAATAGTAAGTCCAAAATCTAGTACAGTATGTTGATTTTGCATGTTCTCCATTTGTCCTGTTGCACTGAAAACTCTTGATTGGCCCATGTGTAATGATTAAGAGACCTGTGGAGGACTGGTGCCCTGACTTGGGAAGTCCTTGCCTTGTGTCTTTTTATGCTGTGATAGTTCCTTTTGTATGCATTTGTTATTGGTTTACATGTGAAAAGAATGCAGCTAGTGTGAAACACAGTTTAAATGGGGCGCCAAAATTCCTTCTAGATCCTGGTGTAGCGCAATATCTAAACAACCCAGTCTTTGAACCATAAGGCTGAAATGTCATTTATAGCCATGAATGTATGCTAATGTAATCATCCAGTAATAATTTAATATTGTGTTATGTGCAGTAAGCTATACCAGGAATGGCATCAAGTCTCAAGGAGAATCAGAGGACCACACATAGCAAGCTCCATTTTCTGAATGTATCGCCTTTAAGCTAAGCATAGCTATTTCTTTAACATGTGATATCCAGAGTCTAGAAGTGTAAGTGTACCTTTGAGTGGCCATTGATTTTTGGAGTTTAGCACAGGCTGTAGAAGTAATCCCACAAGAGTATTTAAAGGCCTGGCATTTTACATGATATAATGAACAGAGAGCAAGAAGTGGCAGAAGTAAAAAGCACAGTTTTGCTATTAATATCAGGCAACGTCAGGGGGCAGGGGGACTGCTGCAGTTGTCTGTATGGGTAGCAATATACTGGAAATAAAGAATAATACAAAAAGACTTTGTACATTAAATTAATAACAATTTCAAAATGTGGATTTGTAGTACAGATGTCATTAAGATTACATTTCACATCATGTGTCATTTCTGCAGGGGCTGGCTGGCAACAGGTGGCCGAGACAAGATGGTAAAGGTGTGGGACATGACAACAAACAAAGCCAAAGAGATCTACTGTGTACAGACAATTGCTTCTGTAGCCCGAGTGAAATGGCGCCCAGAGCGAAAATATCATTTAGCCACCTGCTCGATGATGGTAGACCATAATATTTATGTGTGGGATGTACGCCGACCGTACATCCCCTTTGCAACTTTTGAAGAGCATAAGGACGTCACTACAGGAATTGTATGGCGACACCTTCATGACCCTGGATTCCTGCTTTCAGGCTCCAAGGACAGCACTCTGTATCAGCATATGTTCAAGGATGCCACACGGCCAGTGGACAAGGCAAACCCTGAAGGTCTATGCTTTGGGCTCTTTGGGGACCTGGCCTTTGCTGCCAAGGAAAGTCTAATGAGTGGTGACTCCAACCGCAAGCCATATGGTGGAGGAGATCGCCGATACCCCATCTTTTTTTTCAAAAAGCCAGACCCGACAGAACAGTTTGCTAATGTTTCCAGTGTCCTTAATGTCTATGAAACTGAAATGGAAAATAATCGCATGGACTGGTTTGTGAAGACAGCTAAACTGTACTTGTTGAGCGGCAAACCTTTTGCAGAGTTGTGTGACCACAATGCCAAAGTCGCAAAGGATCTAAAGCGGCCTCAGGTAAGCAGAGAAAGAAAAAGCTGTTCACAAAAGGAACAATCTGTTATACAGATGAAAATAAAATAGTACATTAACATTTAATTATTTAGTTTACAAGTACGTTAACCATTTGTTACTGTCTATCTACAACATCAGTAGTGGCAGGTTAGTTATGTGGGTCCCTCGGGGTGACACAGTAAGAGGTGGTTGTAACTGAACAAAATAGTGTAGTGTTTTACACTCCATCAATACCTGGAAATGTGAAGGTCCCCCATCAAGATGGTTCCTTTCCTTTCAAATAGAAAATGGCTTCAGGCTGTACAAGGAGAAGGCAGCCCCAGTTCTGGAGGGCAGTTGGTGTTACATCTAGATTACTATATAGTCGCTTTATTATATAGTATGTGGCAATTTCTTTTCATTTTCTTTTGCAATTTTGCGCAGTGGGTGCCTGGATGCATCGCTTAAGTGGGTCATTGAAGCTGACTGCACACTAGGCTTGGCAGTGTTCCACTTCACTCTGGTGTACACGCGTTCCCCCTCACACCTAAGGACTAAATATCCAGTTTTGAGCTAATAAAGGGCCTTGTACCAGCACTTCTGAGCTTCTCCACTGATTATCTGTACAGTAGGCCAAGGCAATTTATAACATCACCATATAATGTCATTGTTTATGGAACTTTTTTTATGACAAAAGCCCAAACAGTTTATCCGAGTAGAAGGTGGGAACTGAAATGAAACCCATTTGATTTGATGGTCAATGACTGCATCTACACCAAAATGAGAGCACATTATATTCCAAATGTCATCCACATCCGTAGAACAGCAACCATAAATGAATTCTAGTGATCAGGCCTTTCAATCAAGTCACAAATTGTTAAATTGTCCACTACATTTTGACTTTTGTCACAGTGAGGCATACAGCTACTGCCTCTCAGCAGAGTTTTAATTAAACTGGCTCTCCCTATATGCACACCTTTTTGTGTTCTTTCTACCCTTTAGCTACTTCGGTTGTCTTCCCACACCAGAGTCTTTTGTGTTAGCACAAGTATGCCCTACAACAGAGTGGTATCTTATTCAGAGTTAATTCCCATTTTAATCTTTAATTTTTTGGGATAGGAAACAGCTCTGGCCAATTGAGCCCTATAGTCAGAGCTTTCCCCCAGGTGAATAGAGCAGAATTGTCAGAGTGGTCCATCTTGATGATTCGACCATGATTGTTAGACTGAGAGGAGGATGGAGTGAGACACACTTCATGACCCAAAATCAATATAAATGACAGGAGTCTGTGACCAGTCCAGGGATGAGAAACACTGCTCTAAACCATGATTATATAATTTTCTTTCAACATTATTTTTTCTTCTCATTGCAATATTTTTATTTAGGTTTCAGTCAATTTCTTACAACTTTCTCTACTGGCTATAAGGCTTATAGCAAGTTTTGCTAAGCAATCTCTGCTCATTCTCTGTATTGTTTACTATTAAAAAAAACCTATGGCTATAAAACATTAAAATTTTTTTTAAGGTCTCAACAACTTGGACAATGCTTAGGATTATGTACTCAGATCCTGGAAATCTGGCAGTGCCAGCAGTGAACCATGGCATTAGTAAAGTTGGAGCTATTCCTGTAATGAACAGGTAAGAATAATCAGCAAGAGCAAATGAGTCACATGTTGGCACAGTCAGGCATCGGTTAGTGCTTCTGACTCACATATCCATGGTCTTGAGTTGTGAGCTTGGATGCTACCCATTTGAAGTTTGCACATTTTCCTCTTGACTGTGTGCCTTTCACTGGGTCCTTCATTCTTCCCCCCCAAAAACTACATGTTAGATGAACAGAGGTGTGAATGTTAATGTGTGCATGAATGGGCCTTGTGGTGGACTGGTGCCCCATCCACAGTTAGTTCCTGCTTGGCACCCACTACTGCTTGGATACATTCCAGGCCCCTGTGATTCTTAGATTGAGAATGTTACATTACAAAGATGTGAAAATGTACAGCATTTAACTTAGTGTAGCTTTAAATGATTTCTACTTGTCATTGATTCTTTTGCAGCTTCAACATGAAGGATATTACAGTTGGGCTTGGAAGTGAAAGCAGGCTGGATCGCTCAAAGGGAGAGAATCGGCCTGATAACATTCATCTGGACTTAACAAACTCTCTAATGAACAATAATGATGGTAGCCATTATTAGATTTATAATGTCATATATTCTAAGTGGGCTTATAGGCTTTTAAGTCCATGAAGTATTTCCAGAATCTGTGTTGACAAAATAAAGTACATTACCTCAAAAAATAAATGTAAAAAGAAGGATACAATATAACCATCTGTACTCATTAAACTTAAAGCTGGATAAGTAGCTTCATATATGTACCTAATGTGTTGATGAATTTCAAATAAAGATATTTTTAACCTACCATAAAGAATAGTGTCAGCCAGATGAATGCTAAAAGTAAGATTATTCATAGTTTATCTCTTCTTCTAGAGAATGAGGAGACTGAAGGCAGTGAAGGTCCAGCTGATTATCTCTTTGGAGAGGCAGATCTGGATGATGATGATTTGTACACAATGGAACACGATAACCCAACAGGTCAGTGTGCTTCAGAGTGGACCCACTCAAATATTTCAAACTATGTATCGTGGAATGGACACCATTTTTTTTTTTATATATATATAACACATCCTTTGTTACAAACAACAAAAAACACAC